>NC_053026.1:479541939-479841939 GCF_003073215.2 Triticum urartu
GATCTGCAGCCACGCCGCACACTATATGGTAACCATCATTCTTTAAAATGTTACCAGCGGGAGGCTTTTTCTGTTCCTGCAATGCGGCAACAGCGGCCCGTAGTTGGGTCTTGCATTCCTCCAGCTCTGTCCTGCGCCGGCGTCTCCGTCCTGACCGCCTTCCTTTTTGGCCTACCCGGCCTCGGTGCCTCCTGTTGGCGCGTTGCTGCAGGTTCGGCAGGGCGTCCCGAATGCCTTCCCTGTAAAGATGCCATGTGTGTATGGTTGGTGAAGTGCCTAAAAGGGGATCCTAGTTTTGGAGTTGGGATTTTTAGTTTTCCTTACTTGCGATGCAGGGAGCAGTCCGAGATAGTCGGCTGTAATGGCCACCATGGCATCGTCGCAGCTTAACTGATAGAACTGCCGGTCTATCAGCTCCACAAATATAACCGAATCTTCTTCAAGTCCGGAGTCGAGGGCCCGGTTAGGGTCCTCTGGTTGTGGGGAAGGGCTGCTTACCTCCTTTATGGCTTTTCGCAGTTCCTGCCACAAAGTGGCAAGGTGAAGACTTACGACAAAGAGTGCAGGAAAAATGGGAGCAGGGAGATATAACTTACCCAGCTTGGAGGATTGTACATGGAGAATCCGTCCCGTGGCTTGATGCGGGTGAACTCCTCTTCCTCACCCTTGAATAATTTGGACAGAATCTGCGCTAAAGCGACAGCATTGTCCGGACCCTTACGCCCGCAGCGGGTGGCGTCATCCACCCTGTTATAACACCACAAGGGGTGACCTCGGTATTGAAGTGGTTGCACTCCCTGCATCATGCAAATTGACATAACTTCGATCATTTGTCAATCCTGATTAAGCCATTGCTTTGATCCGGTTCATTAGATAGAGGACTTCTTTGTTGTCTTCCACCTGGGGGCTCCGTGGGCGCCAACTTCGGCGCTTCTTCAGTGGAGCATTGTCGAACTCAGGAAGACCCCGCCGAATAGGATCCGGAAGGGGAACGTCCTCCATATAAAACCATTCTGAAGGCCAGTCTTCGGACGACTTCTTTGGGGTACCGGACGGGTATCCGGTATCGGCGATGCACCATATTTCGGCTCCGCCCACTTGATAAAGTGATCTCCCCTGTATGCGAGGGACGAGGCAGAATAGCCTTTTCCATAGCTCGAAGTGAGCCTCACAGCCCAGGAACAACTTGCAGAGAGCAACATAGCCGGCGATCTGTAGAATGGAGGCAGGGGTGAGATTGTGTAATTGGTGGCTGCAGAACTCCAGGAGACCGTGGAGGAATGGATGAATTGGAAATCCGAGTCCCCTTAGTAGATAAGGAACAAGGAAGGTGTCGGTGTCAAAACCGGCGGATCTCGGGTAGGGGGTCCCGAACTTTGCGTCTAGGCCGGATGGTAACAGGAGACAGGGGACACTTTGTTTTACCAAGGTTCGGGCCCTCTCAATGGAGGTAAAACCCTACTCCTGCTTGATTAATATTGATGATATGGGTAGTACAAGAGTAGATCTACCATGAGATCAAGGAGGCTAAACCCTAGAAGCTAGCCTATGGTATGATTGTTGTGTATGGAGTTGATTCTGTCCTACGGACTACAACCCTCCGGTTTATATAGACACCAGATAGGGTTAGGGTTACACAGAGTCGGTTACAATGGTAGGAGATCTTGAATATCGCATCGCCAAGCTTGCCTTCCACGCCAAGGAAAGTCCCATCCGGACATGGGACGAAGTCTTCAATCTTGTATCTTCATAATCCAGGAGTCCGGCTGAAGGTATAGTCCGGCTATCCGAACACCCCCTAATCCAGGACTCCCTCAGTAGCCCCTGAACCAGGCTTCAATGACGACGAGTCCGGCGCGCAAAATTGTCTTCAGCATTGCAAGGCGGGTTCCTCCTCCAAGTCCTTCATAGAAGATTGTAATCACCAAGAGTAGTTTCCGGCTCTATAAAATAAGTTTCCACATATTGCCATAGAGAGAATAATATTAACACAAATCAAATTTGCTGACGTATTCTGCAGTGCACCATCACATTACAGCCATGTCCTTTACTCGAATCGTTTTTACTTTTCCACCTCAGCATGTTTCACGAGGCAGTTTCCTTGGCATGTCTTGTCAGAGCAGAGATCGTGTACCCCCCTTTTACGGGATTCTCATCAATACGGACGTGGGTAACCAAATCGTGCCCGTTAGCCTGCTTTCTCGATTAAAGGCGAGTCCCAAATGGTCACAGGGAGGGCTCCCGGTATTCATCCTCTTATAAAGAGACCAGGGCCTTGCTCCTTTTTCAATCTCAAACGAGTTCGCACGTCGCCTCGAGTTCAAACACCCTAGGTTCCAGATTCCAGGCGCTTTTGACCTTCGACAATGTCCGGTTCCGACCTTCAGGGCCGATGGATGCCCTCCTCCGTCACGGAGGAGGACGTGCTAAAGTTGAGAGAGGCTAAGTTCATGGAAGGAGACTTTAGCCTGGTTAAGGTGACGCAGGTCATGCTGATTCGCCAAATATTGCCCGACAAACGTCGCTCCCTTCGCCTGTGGGAGTTTAATCCGGAGGGACCGCGAGCTCTCCAGAATTTCATGGGCGCAACACCCGTGGAGATGTATAAACCATTCTTCGGATCACAAGAGATCTGTCCGGATTTAACCGAGGACGCAGGTCTAAGCTGCAATCGCCCGGATACTCAAGTAAGCAATCTTGTGTCCGGACCTTCTATCCGTATAATAAACTTGCCCCTAAAAGAGCTGTCCTTTTAAACAGGAGTGGATAGCAAAGGCAAAGCTGATCAGGTGTCCGGCTCCCCTTCCTGAAACCAGGCCGGATCCCGTGCTAGTCAGGATGCTGGAAATAATGCCTTTGGAGGGGGAGGACAAGGAAGCTATGGCCTCCTCGAAGGAGGCTGCTTCGAAGGGAGGAACTGACAATTCCTCTCCTAAGGGGAAGAAAAGAGCCGCCTCTGACGATCCGGAAACCATGGTCTCGAAGCGGGGGGAAAAATCCTCGTCAGAGGGTCCGATGCCGGGGAGTCCCTCGGTCGGACTACGCCCTCAAGGGGATCAGCCCTCCAGCGAGCCGTAAGTAGAGAGAGGTTTTCCTTTTGAGGGATGAGAGAAATCTTTGATTTATATCTGAGAAGATTAACCGAAATTTTACCTTGTAGCTCGGACCTCAGCCCTTCTCAGCAGAGCTCGTCTTCGGGGGATCTTCTTCCAGAGATGATGAAGAGCGGGACGCCTCCCCCTGCCGTGCCGCCTAGCGAGGCGGGCGACCCTGAGGTGTCGTCGCGAAGGGTTTCTCCGAATCCGACAGGGGCGGAAGGTGGCAGTGCGGCCACCCGAAGTTCTCCACGTCCGGCCTTCGAAAGAGGCCATAGGACAAGTCCGGCATCGTCTGGTGCTCGGCTGGGGGAGCTAAAGAATCTGCTGGGGCGAGCTTCTATCTCAGAGGAGCACCGTGCATTGATGGGCACGGTGATTGAAAGGATTTCATCCGCAGAAGACGGATTGCATGAGGCCGTCAAAAGCTTGCTGACGGGTTTTGAGGTATGTTAGATGATGTACACTTTTGTCAGTTGCGCATAAGTAAGATGCGCCCTGTGTAGATAGTAGCCCCTGAGACTCTGCGCGTTGTCAAGAAATGACGGCACGCGGAGGATCATAATCCCAGGTCTAAGATGTCGCCTTTGAATATAGGTGGCGAGGTGTTCGGAATCGAGCCGAACTGATGAATTTGCCGAACTAAAGCAGCAACTTGACGTGGCAGATGCCGACATTGCGCTTGTCAACAAGCGTCTTGATGAGGCTCAAGGTATGTAATTCTTCGGGCGGCGCCAGGTAAGAGGAGCTTCATGCCAGTGTCTTACAGTGTGTGTGCTTGACGCGGATGGTACGACCGCCGTGGAGAATCATAGGGCAGGTCTTGCCCGAGCTAAGGAGCAAGCCAGAAAAAGCGATGCGGCTGCCAGAAGGCCCTTGAAGAGCTGAGAGCCGAACAGGCTGCTCATTGCCGAAGCAAAGAGGAGATGGCCGAGATGGCCAAAAAGTTAAAAAGCGCTACCGACCGTTGCAGACTTCTTGAAAAAGAAGACCAGGCGAAACAGACGGACTTAGAGAAGGTCGTCGCCAATGCCAAGGACGCGCGCTCTGCGATGAGAGCTACGAAGGAGGAGCTGCGTCAGGCCGAACAGATTGTGGCTGGGGAGTTCGGAGCCGAAGAGTTATTTCAGCTTGGTGCAGCAATTCCTTCACGCGGTGCCGCGTATAAATGCAATTAAGAGGTCAGCATGCATAGAGGGCTCTAGGATGGCTCTAGCCCGTGTTAAGACATACTGGGCAGAGATGGAGACCACCGTTGTTGCGTCCCGAGATTTGGACCAAAGCCCAGTACTCTCCGAGCACTATTTTCAGGAAGTTCTTGAAGGCGCTCGTGTAATAGAGACATAGTGCCCGAAAGATGCTATGTTATGATAGCATATGTAATTATAAAGTAATATTTTGATAAACTGTAGTGGCCTTTTTTTATACTTGTGCCTCCAAGTATTGTAAACACCTTCTATGCAGCCGTTTTAAGATATATATATATATATATGTATGTATAGAATCTGAAAGATGGCAGTCGTTGGCTTCAGCCCCCACGCACATAGTGCGGGGGTGCTCGCAGAAGACGCATTTTCACACTTAACCCAACGTCTTGCTCCTACAAAGGAGGTGATAGCGCAGCGGGCCAGGCAAACGGACTATAATGCTTTAACACTTTCACTTAGCCATAGGAGTTTGAAAATGAGACTCTTTAGGTAGCTCCTTGGTGGCAACTGCGCTCGTCCGAATTCGGGGCGCGTATGTGCCTGACTGGGAAGCAGCCCTTCATTTAAAGCGGAGGAGTCCGATAGATTCCGATCAGTCATCGAGTGGCTGACCAGTCTCACGCTACATCATGACAGTCAGTTTTCGGCTTTCTCTACTGAGGTGCTCGCCCTGGCCGAACCGGGGGCACAATCGCAGTAGTTCTCCTGGTGCTACCTTAGTCGATAGAGCGGAACGTAAGGTAGCCGAACTCAGGAGCCAGGCAACCCAACATTTGACCAAAGACATGATTCGGAGCTGATGCATATAATGCCAAAACTCGCGGCGCCGAACACTCCCTAAGGCGTTCGGTCTTTTATGAGTGCGGGCCAAACAACACTCTTTGTTAAAAAAGCCCCTTGTGTCCAGGTATGTGCAAAAATTCTGACGTGGCCACATGCCAAGACGCCAGCCTCCTCCTTGGTTATACTGGAAAGAAAAAACCAGGGGATGTGTAGCAACAAGAGACAGTAAAAAAGGTTTATGCAGGGTCTTAATCTAGAAAGAATCCTTTAGGACGGGTCCCTACTGCACGTCTGCGCCTGTGTCTCCGTTGTGCCGTATCTTGGACGGGCGCCGCACGACGTTCATCTGTAGAAGAGAGGAACTGAGTTGAGAACGGGTCGTGCCAAAAAAAATAAGCAAAGTATAAAGTAAGATATGGAAGTTTGAGCTTTATTGTCTCTTATTGTATATGCGTGGAGTCCCATGTGCGGGGGTATATGGCTTCTAGGCCTGCATCAATGATGATTTTGCACCGAACTCGTCTATCCGCGTTCGTGGTCTTGAAATGACCTATTTTAAAGTTTTTTGGCCGGTGAGGCCATTTTGCTGTGGGGCTCTTAAAGCGGCCGCACTGTCCTCCGCTTGGGGAGGCGCACTTTAGTGCTTTCCCATCAAAGAGATGATGCCTCGTGGACCGAGCATCTTAAGCGTAAGAGATGCATAATGCGGTATTGCGTTAAATCGAGCGAAAGCTTCGCGTCCCAGTAGTGCTTGATAGCGACTTGAGAATGGGACGACGTGGAAGGTCAGCTTTTTGCGGCGGAGGTTATCGGCAGAGCTGAATGTGACTGTGAGCCGGAGAAGACCCGTACAATGGGTGTCCGGACTAGGTATTACCCCTTGAAAGGAGGTTTTGCTGCGACGGATTCTTGTTAGGTTTATCCCCATGTGCTGTATTGTATCCTGATATATCAGGTTTAGTCCGCTGCCGCCGTCCATAAGGACATTTGAAAACTTGAGTCCGCCAATTATTGGATCGAGTATCAAGGCAGTCCATCCTACATTCTAGATATTCCTAGAATAATCTAGCTAATCGAAGGTGATCGGTTTTGACAACCAGTAGCAGGATCCTTTGGGGATGGGCCGCGTGGTGCATACCTTTACAGGCACCGCATGTTTTGTTATGTGAAGTGAATTCACTATTTTTACTTCTTGCGGGAAGTTCTTTTGTTTCCTGGTGCTCTGCTGTTGGGGTTCGTCCTCGTCTGCGCTTGGTGTGTCGAGCCCCTTTTGTTCGGCATTGAGTCTGCCGGATTGTTTGAAGACCCAACAGTCTCTGTGGGTATGGTTCGCAGGCTTCGCAGGAGTACTGTGTATCTGACATATCCTGTCTAGGATTTTACTTAGGTTGGATGGGTTGTCCCTGTTATCCTGGGGGCGATTTTTCCTGATTTTGTCGTGAGCCTTTGAATCCGGCGTTGACTGCCATACTCTTCGGACTTTCGTGCTTAGTCCGGCGACGGTTCTTGTTGCGTCGCGGTCTTCTGTTTCCATCTCTGGTTTCGGATGTACTTGGGTTGCTGGGGCTGCACCTTGCCAACCAGCTGTCCTCCCCTGCACAAAAGCGGGTCATGAGGCTTGTAAGTGCGGCCATTATTCTTGGTTTTTCTTGGCCGAGGTGTCTGGCAAGCCATTCGTCTCGGACGTTATGCCTGAAAGCTGCTAAGGCTTCGGCGTCCGGACAGTCGACTATCTGATTCTTTTTAGTGAGCAATCTATTCCAGGACGGACATAGGTCCCTTGAAAGTTTGCTCGGAAGGCATCCTCGAGCTCTTCCCAGCTTCCAATTGTGTTTTCTGGAAGGCTTTTAAGCCAATGCCGGGCTGGCCCTTTAAGCTTAAGGGGTAGATATTTTATGGCGTGGAGATCATCTCCTCTAGCCATGTGTATGTGGAGGATATAGTCCTTGATCCAGACTCCAGGGTCTGTTGTTCCATCATATGCCTCTATGTTTATGGGTTTGAATCCTTCTGGGAATTCATAGTCCAGGACCTCATCGGTGAAACATAGGGGGTGTGCGGCACCCCTGTATTTGGATATGCCGGATTCTGATGATGGCTTCATAGCGTTGCTTACGAGAGCTTGCTTTCTTGGCCCATAAATGGACCTGACTGGGCCATGATGCGAATCCTTAAGTGGGTCGCATGCCGATTTAGGTGCGGCACCACTTGTCGCTTTATGGGGTCGTCTATCCGACCGTGTGGCTTTTTCATTTTTTGAATGTGAGGGCTGTAAGGCCTCTTCGTCGAATTCAAGCAGTAGCTTTCTTTTCGGATAGCTTCTAGTGCGGCGACTGTCGCCGTACTTACCTGTGGCATTGATTACCTTGCTCCATCTGATTCGGAGTGCATCTTCCGCTGTTTTTAGCTTCCGCTTCTGCTTTTTTAGGCTGTGTGCAGTTGCAATGAGCCTCTCATGGAGATTCTTCTGCTCCGCGAGTGTATTCGGCGTGAGGTCGTCCAGAATGCCATTTTCGCCGAAGGAGGGATGTTCGGTTTCTCTATCCGTGTTGCCCTGTTCGGATGGTTGCTCTAAGGCCTGCCCGTCGTCTACCGGCTCGTCCTGCTCTATGGCTGGGTTTTTGTCGAGGCGGGGCTTGGGCCGGCGTTTACGCTGACGCCTTTCGGGGGGTCGATCTCTCGTCCCCTCCCCTTTTTCCTCATTGTCACCTTCCTTAGGGGTGTCCACCATGTACACATCGTGAGATGAGGTGGCTGTCCAATGCCCTATGGGCGTTGGTTCGTCGGTATCTCCTCCATCGTCATCCATGCTGTCGATGTCTTCGGAGCCGAAGTTGGGCATGTCAGTTAAATCGTCGACAGTGGCTATAAAGTGGGTGGTGGGTGGGTTTTGGATTTCTTCATCATCTGCATCCCAACTTTGCTGACCGTAGTCCGGCAGAGCTCTCCTGACAACGAGAGAGACTTTAGAGAATTCAGGATGTCGCCGAAGGGCGAGTGCTGAAAGATGTCTGCGATGGTGAACTCCATCATCGGCGCCCAACCGGATTCGATTGGCAGGGGCGCGGGGGTTCGGAGTCCGGGGTGGAGTCCAGACACTTGGAGTCACGGGTTGTGCAGAGTGCGGGGCTAGCGTTCGGCTCGATCGCTTTTGGGATCGCAGCCCCTGAGGTGACGTCCAACCGCTCGTCCTCGATTGGCGCAGTGGGCTCCGAATCAATGGTCGGAACCGGTGCATGTGCGGCTTCCAAAGCGCTGTTCCGTGGCAGAGCTATATCATGCCCATCGAGACAGTGCGGCGCTTGACTGTGGCATGAATCCGTCAAAGATCAAGTCCCCGTGGATGTCAGCTATGTAGTTTAGGCTTCCAAGCCTGGCCTGATGGCCGGGGGCGTAGCTTTCGATCTGCTCAAGGTGGCCAAGCAAATTGGCCCGCAGTGCGAAGCCGCCGAAGACTAAGATCTGTCCGGGGAGAAGAGTCTCAACCTGGACTACATCGTTGTTGATGATCGAAGGAGCCATCGGGCCTAAAGGCGACGGCACAGAGGAACTCTCAATGAAAGCACCAATGTCGGTGTCAAAACCAGCGGATCTCTGGTAGGGGTCCCGAACTTTGCGTCTAGGCCGGATGGTAACAGGAGACAGGGGACACTTTGTTTTACCCAGGTTCGGGCCCTCTCGATGGAGGTAAAACCCTACTCCTGCTTGATTAATATTGATGATATGGGTAGTACAAGAGTAGATCTACCATGAGATCAAGGAGGCTAAACCCTAGAAGCTAGCCTATGGTATGATTGTTGTGTATGGAGTTGATTCTGTCCTACGGACTACAACCCTCCGGTTTATATAGACACCGGATAGGTTTAGGGTTACACAGAGTCGGTTACAATGGTAGGAGATCTTGAATATTGCATCGCCAAGCTTGCCTTCCATGCCAAGGAAAGTCCCATCCGGACACGGGACGAAGTCTTCAATCTTGTATCTTCATAATCCAGGAGTCCGGCTGAAGGTATAGTCCGGCTATCCGAACACCCCCTAATCCAGGACTCCCTCAGCAGGCCCGTTCCCCCATGGAGGGACAGGGAAAGCTCTCCACTTGCTCCCCGCCATTGTAGGTGGCAAGCCCGGCTCGAACGGGCACCATATACGACGGAGGGAGAAATCCCTTAGTCTGCAGTTCGACTAATCGACTATGCGGGGCTGAACACCTCTCCCAATCACCGGGCTTAGGGCTACGGGGGCGGGAGGAGGAGCTGCGAGGGTCGGCCATGCTAGAATGGATCTTTCCGAAACGCGCTCTGATGGATTCTCGCTAGGGGGAGGATGGTATGGATCGGATCTAAGAATCCCCATCCCTTCAATAGACAATTTATTTATCTGGCTAGGGGGGCGAATGTAAAAATGCCCTGGCGCCTCATATTCATTCGACGCGTGGGAGATAGCCCTTATTGGTCATAGAAGCTAAGAGGTTCAACATTTATGTAGCCGGACAATGCTTACGAACACTTGAAGATTGGAGAAGAACCCGCCTTGCAATGCCGAATACAACACTGCGCGCCAGACTCATCGTCATTGAAGCCTGGTTCGGGGGCTACTAAGGGAGTCCTGGATTAGGGGGTCTCCGGACAGCCGGACTTTATCCTTTGGCTGGACTGTTGGACTATGAAGATACAAGATTGAAGACTTCGTCTCATGTCCGGATGGGACTCTACTTGGCGTGGAAGGCAAGCTTAGGCAATACGGATATGTATATCTCCTCCTTTGTAACCGACCTGGTGTAACCCTAGCCCCCTCTGGTGTCTATATAAACTGGAGGGTTTTAGTCCGTAGGACAACATACAATCATACCATAGGCTAGCTTCTAGGGTTTAGCCTCTCTAATCTCGTGGTAGATCTACTCTTGTACTACCCATATCATCAATATTAATCAAGCACGACGTAGGGTTTTACCTCCATCAAGAGGGCCCGAACCTGGGTAAAACATCATGTCCCCTGCCTCCTGTTACCATCCGCCTTAGACACACAGTTCGGGACCCCCTACCCGAGATCCGCCGGTTTTCACACCGACAGTGGACAAATTGACACTAATGGTGGGGTCCCGAACTGTGCATCTAGGCCGGATGGTAACAGGAGGCAGGGGACACGATGTTTTACCCAGGTTTGGGCCCTCTTGATGGAGGTAAAACCCTACGTCCTGCTTGATCGATATTGATGATATCACTACTGGGAAAAGGGCTATAGATGAAATTGACACTAATGGCGCACCAGGCAAGTGGTGCGCCACTACTATATACTAATGGCGCACCATGTGCTGGTGCGCCATTAGTGTGGAAGACACTAATGGCGCACCAGACACACGGTGCGCCACTAGTAACAATAATTTTTTCATTTTTCCAAACATACTAATGGCGCATCCTGGCAAAGTGCGCCATTACTACTTCTAACTAGTAATGGCGCACCACAACCACGGTGTGCCACTACTAACAATTATATATATATATATATATACATATATATAACAAAACTAGTTATGGCGCACCCTAACTGGTGCGCCATTGATATAACTCTCGATCTGTTCCAAAACACCCTCTCCATCTGTTCCTCCCTCCCTCGCTCCCACATCGGCACCGACCCCCCCCCCACCCCCCCCCCCCCCCCCCCACCTAGCTTCTCTCCACACCCTAGGTCGTGGAGCCGTAGATCAAGCAGGTCAGGCCCGATCCTCCAGCGGCACTTCCCCGATCCACGCCGTCTCCAAGGGCCGCCTCCCCTGGTTCGCCGCCTTCCCTCGTCTTTCCTCCCTCGATCTGCTCCGCCACCCCGGTTCCTTCCGATTCTCGCCGCCGGCTTACTCTTCTCTCCTCTCTCTCTCTCGATCAGCAGCACCATAGGGGAGTCACGGACGGGGCAGAGGAACCTCCTCTCTTGATCTGGAGCTGCGTGCCAGCATTCTTGCAGCGGGGCGGAGGGCTAGGTGGGATTCCGGCGGGCTAACGGCGGCGGCAGAGTCGCAGAACACTCTTCTCTCCTCAAGGTATGAGCCTCTCTCAGATCCCCATGTATATGCTATAGGTGGAACTTTTTTTACTCATGGATTTTTCCAGCCGAGAGAGAGAGAGTTCGGATCGTGGTTGCTTTTTGATTCATGACTGCTTGTTGATCCAATATTTACTCAAATTAATGTTGTCCATTATATGTCTGCAATATATGCTAATGGTGGATAATGTTGTCCAGTACGAGCCTCCTCTGCAGCAGAGCTCTGGCTGTGTTGGTAGTCACACCGTGGCACTGGTGTGGCTGAGTTTCTGCTACGGCTACAACCCCTCTTGGTGAGCTCCTCCTCTCCTCTCTCTGTTCTCTCTATTATCTAGCCCTAGTTCATGTTTTAGATGCTTTGGTAGTCCTGCTAATTCTAGCTGTATGTTCCAGATGAGCATCAATTAATTTTGGTGCTCTCTATGCTAGCTATATCTTGATCTAGGGTTGCCAGTTGCTGTGCTCTAAGTCATTTGTGACGGCTCTCTGTGGTGGTCATCTTGCTCACTGAACTTGCTGCATACATGGTCCTGTGGGTGCTGTTGGCTATCTAAGTGTGTGTGTGTGTGTGATTTAACTTGGGTGCTGTTGGCTATCTAAGTGTGTGTGTAATTTAACTTATGCTAGGGTTCTGGGCTGTTAATTTAACTTGGCTGCTCTCTGTATTTGTGGCACTCTAATTGGCTTAGCTATTGGATTTTCTAACTAGTTTTAGTTGCTCAAATGCATAGGTACACCTGTGCATTTGTGGTGGCTTTAACTGGGTAAAATCCAATTGGTCTTGGTCATTTGGACAGTGCAAATGATCTGGTCTTGCACTACTGGTTGTTCTGTTTTTGTTGCTGCTGCTGTTTTTCTGCCTATAAGGGCTGAATTCGTTCTACCATGCTGCTACACATTACTAATGTCTGAATAAATAAGCATGGGAAACATTCAGATGTTAACTTCTTTTCTTTCTACCATGCTGCTAGACTTTACTAATGGCATGTTCAAGCTTCTTGGCAGCATGTTAATAAATAATATGGCATCTGATTGAATAACTTTAAATGCATGCAAGATTGGATAAGCATGGGGGGAAGCAGCCACCGCCGCTCTGCCTCACCGGAGTACGAGTTGGATGCTTTCGAGTTCTTCAGTATCATACTTTCTTCTTCAGTATCAGCCACGGGGCAGGTATATGAAACGAGAGATCTCCCCTTCACCCATCTCATTATGATAACTCTGTTGTTTCACTACAAGAAAGTCATTAATCTGTGACAGTCAGTGTCCTTCACAGACATGGAAAAAACTGTCAAGGATGGCCGGGCGTGACGGTCCAAAAATCCGTCATGTATATCGCGTCATAATTTGCCCACCTGCACATCCTTGACGGATTTTTGTTTCCGTCATGAATTATGACGGTCTATCACCATCACCGATCTAACCCCCGGCCCGCCCAAGGCCCGGTCCTCTGTGACAGACTATTCCGTCACGGATTTACATGACATGTAGAAAGACAAGTCCCATGTTGCATCTCCCGCGATCTGACGTGGCGCCAGCATGGAGCTGACGTGGCGCCAGCGTGGAGCTGTCGTGGCACGGTGTAAGCCGATGGCATTCGGCCCAGTGTGGTCTGGCCCATTTATTTTAGTACAGCCAGGCCTATGGGTCCATTTTACTGCAGCTGGTTGGCCCATTCATTTTGGTCCATAATCATTTACACTCTCGTTGGCCCATTTCCACGTGTTCAATATGCACATCAGCCCATTAAAATTATGCGGCACTTGTGTGTTTTTAGCCAGAAAGTGTGTTTCGAGGCTCACTTTATTCGGCCCATTAGTGTTTACTGTACCCAACCTAGCCCTTCGTTGTTTCTACACAAAATGGGTTTCCAAGCTTAAGAGCTTACATCTCCAAATCCATCACAAATACATAAAAGAAGAACAACATCATAAAGCACAGTAACATTGAGCTTACATCTCCAAATCCACCAACAATGGAGCAGCAAAATGCAACCAGTTTGCATCCAACAGTGTGCAGTTTGCACAACAAAATCATTACAAAATAAGAAGGTAGGTTCTAGCAGTATATCACATTCAGATAGCTTCCATGCATCAAGTAGAGACGACGGCTGATCTTGGACAAACAACTTACCCTTGAGCTGATCTTGCTTGCAACTGACTTAGCAAAAAGTCCAGTTTTGTGTCCATCTCAGCTTGCTTCTTCCTGTTCTCCTCGTCTCTCTTCCTGTGCTCCTCGTCTTGCCTAGTCCTTGCTTCTTCGGACTCCTTTAACTTCTTGGTCAAGGTGTCAACAAGTGCCCGAAGCTCGACATTGCCCCTCTTTGCCAACTCTGCTTGACAGTTGCTATCGCTAGATCTCGCATGGACATGCTGGATCCCCATATGCTGAAGAAACCTTGGCTTCTTAGTGTGCTTAGCAAGCACTTCAGCTACAGCCTCGGTCACGGAGTTCGATTCATGTCCATCTTCTGTAGGCTGAGAGGCCTTGTTTTCCATCTCGGTCTAGCAATGCAAGCAACAAACATGGTTATAAGACGGCTTAAGCCCAAGTAGAGAAGACAACATCAGCAAGCTTACATGCATCGTCTTTGTAAGGAAAGCTATCATGCATCCTTTACAACTAGACACTTGTGATAACTGTCAGATTAATCTTTTTTGTGTGTGGAGGTGATTCAAATTATTCATATATACTATCATATTCAACAAAGTGGACTATTTCCTGATTTAACTAGAAGTGAGTAATGTTTAAATAAAATTATTTCTGGAGGTCAGTCTATAATATATATATATATATACACACACACTAAAAATATAAGACACTGAGGATGGCCAAAACTACAATATATAAAGCCAAATAATAGACTAAAAAAATTCTGTAATTTTAGGTGGCTGATTGGTCACATGTCAAAGTGATTATGCGCATTTATTAATCACATTTCATCTAGCCATATACTAAATCAAAACTGATGTTTTTTAATTGCTTCAAAACTTATCAGTTGTATGAAAATAAAAAAGGGTACAATCATACAGGATAGGCTATTACAAGATAGTTAAGTGAACATGTTAACATTTTCAATTAAGTTACACTGAAATTTGATTATCAGTTTCAATCTGGTGGAGTAACTTAAACAATATTAGTTCTAGTAAGGAAAAAGGTAAAATGATGGTTGGTAGTCTTTTGAAGCTGACTTACAATTGCAGCTTGGACAACACCGGTGTAGCTTTTCTTTTTCTTGTTGTAGTGGCACTCCTTGAACAAATCCAATGCAGTGGGTTCTTTATCTTTGTATTTGTCTCCCTGGAAACAACCAATATGAAGGCAAGGGAGCATCATACACAGTTACTACATGGACGCAACAGTTTACATGAACCTATGGTCAAGAATATTTGTCATGACAATGAACATCTAGAGCCACATGTTTGACTTACCAGATTATCATAGTGCACAGGGTAGCTGCGCGAGCCAGTGGTTTGGTGAAACTTAACTTGAGCTTGATTATTTTTGTTCGTTTCACATATCCCCTACATCAAGAGACCAAATACATGTAAGGCACAATTTCTTGATTAGCATGTAGAAGGCGAGAGATTGGTCTCGAGGAAGAAACATACCATCTTTTTGGGATCCTTCCAGCTTTCCACTAGCTCATTCCACTGCTCATCAGTCATCGAGGGGACATGAGACGTTCTGGTCACCAAATGGAGTGGGTGAGGGTCAAAATACTCTTTCTTGAGCCTGTATCGTTGTTGGTGAGTCGCACGTTTCAGCATTTCAGTACAAGCCTTCCTAACTGGCACAGCATCAACGTCCATCTGAAACTTGTTCTAGCCTAGTGAAAAAACATGTGTAAGTATCATGATTGCACATAATTGACACAATAGGAAAAATTGACAGGTTGATAGCAATTTGAGGGAGAAAGGCTTGGACTTTGTACTTACACCAACTTTTCCTACAAAGTTCCTGAAGATCCCATCTCGGACATGTCCATCTGGGTCCTTGTAATCCTTCCAGCGCTTAAACACGAGCATATGGTGTCTAACTGTGATGTTGCATTCAGTTGCGAACTTTGCAGCAAGAAGAGGTGCGGTGGGGGTAGATTGTGTGTGTGTGTGTAAAATTACTAATAGGCCCTTCATCTGGTGCTAGTGGGTGAATGCATATGTGTAATTTTGGGGAACTTTGTTAGGCAATAGCGTCAATTCACGTTGTGTTGTTTTTTTCCTTGGCGCAGCCGCGCATCTGGAGCGGAAACAGTAACGTGTGTGCGCGCGCTTTTTGCCACTGAGCCAAATTTAGAACATTCTAGAGCATATAACACAAGTTTATTATTTGTTGTTGTAATTAATAAGACATATATTTAATTATGCACTATTATTAGGAAATAATTACTAGAATGAGCAAGACATATGCGCCAACTTTTTTACAAACCATAGGGGAAACGATGACATAGTTTAAAAAACCGAACTGGATCGGCGGCCTCACTGGTTCGATTATCGGTTTGGATTATCGGTTTGGTTTTTTAAATTATGAGCAAGGGAACTACCAACTCCAATAAACTTGGTTACAGACGCACCTCGACGTGAAAAAGCCTTTGTATCGTCGAAACGAACAACTTGCTGATTCGGTCATCTCCATCTGAGTTGATCACATGGAGGTGCAGGACGTCGATATGCATTGACTGATGGGTGGCATGAGCTCCAGGGTGGACGGACGGAGAACTCGTGAACGGAGCGCGTGCTCTTGGAAGCTTTCAGGGGAGTCGCGTTCCCTTGAGCCTCGCTAGTGCCGGGGAGTCGATTGGAGGAATCAGACGTCCATGTGACTCTGCAGGACCCGTGGACGTCCTATGAAATTGGAAGCTTGAGCATGGATGCCTGATCAATAAATTTCTGATACGACTTCAGGCCACATTCAGCCATGAGAACACCTCACGCATGCTCATCAGGGTTTCAACCAAACAACCCCTATGTACCGATTGCTACTATTTGGTTTAGGAAAGAGGGTTTCCCCCCGCTTTATATTATAAAGAACCAACACAACATCGAAGCATCCGAAACAAACGCACGCCACACAGACCCAAGCTAAGATACATGAATGTCGGGCACCGATACACAATCCCAACAACACCCGCAACCTCAACAACTTCAACAACAACACCACAATGCCGCCCGATTGCTACTATTTGGCGCAACCTTATCAGTGGATCCTATTTGTATCTTGTGCTATCGGACAGGGAAGGAAGCCTGTGACATATGCTATCGAGGAATGTGCTATTTGGCACATATTGTGCTGAATACAATTCAAATGGTAAGGGGAGTCCACGACAACCAAGTGTCTGGTTATAATAGGTCGGGCCATCTAGCTCCACCTATCTTCGGTTTTGTGAAGCTTCCGTGGATTTTGGTTGGTTCTTTGTTTTATTTCCTTTTTTCCTTTACATTTTCTCATTTTTTTTAAATTCATGAACATTTTCAAATTTGTGAACGTTTTTAATTCATGATGATTTTTAAAATTCGTGATATTTTTTAAATCCATGAACTTTTGAACGTTATGTTTTTTAATCATCAAACATTTTTCCAATTCATGTACTTTTTTTAAATTTGAGAACATTTTTAAATTTCTTAACATATTTTTTAATCGGTGAACGTTCTAACAATTTGCAAACTTTTTACTTCAACATTTTTTGTGTACAGGCAGATGCAATAGAGGAATATCTATTGGCTCGCGGCGCATAGGGAAGCAACGTGGCGGGTTAGTGTCTCCCAACAGAAAAACACATATGCGATGGAACAGACGCCCACGCTAACCTGTCTGGTGGAGCGCGTCGAAGCAGGGAGTGGTCGCGCGATGGATCAGACACAGCGTCTGGTGAGCTGCGCGAGATCTCCTCCTCCTCTCTCTTTTCCTTCCCTTTCATTCTTTCTTTCTTTTCTCTCCCAGGTCCTCACGATCTGGTGCTCTGCCCTCTCTCTGTTTCCGTCGATCCCTCTTTCCCCATGATCTAGTGCCTCTTTTCTTCTTTCCTTCTCATGTGTTAGAGGGGGCAGGTGGGATGAGACCTTGGTGCCAGGGGGGTTTGGACAGTGCCGGACCCTGGGGCCGTCGGCGTCGCACCGGCCGGCACGGCTTAGCAGCTCCCATCTACTCTGGCTGGAGGGAAGTGATCGCAGGGGCGGGAGAGAGCTACATGCGAGAGGGGTGAGCGAGTAGGGCCCTGAACTGCTCGTTGCGCTGCTAGAAACACACAGAGCGCCATTATTGCATGCCAGGTCACTGGTCACCACGCGCTCTCCCTCTCTGTGCATTAGTTCAAGCAACTGAGCGTGTCACAGTGTGCTTCTATGCTCAACTAGGGTATACAAAGAAGCTAGACGTTAATGGCTAAGGATAGCTGCACTGTTTGGATGAAAATCAGTTTCTGCGGAAACTTTGATACCTGATGCACTGGCTTTCCATAGGGTATTTTGTCCAGAGGTTTTGGGTAGATGGTCAAGGTAGTAAGGAGTGTCATTCTGCCAAGTTACACGACCATGACTGTTGGATAGCATGGGGTCGCTTCACAAAGGTCTAAAATGACTAGAATTACGTTTTGGAAGATGTCATCTAAACTAGATACAACAAACTTGATTTTAGGCCATATTATGAACATACATGAGCCATATGAATTTCAGGAATAATTTGTGTACCTGAATAGCCAATGACAGCACACAAATGCTATCCTCACAACAGCCGGTACAGAGATAATATATTGTCAGGCATACAAGAAGGGTTACAACCACAACGATATATTGTCAGGCATACAAGAAGGATTACAACCACAACGACTTCATTAACACACTGACAAACTATAACTCTGATACGGATCACAACAAGGATCAGCGGTCATTGGCCTATCAAGGAAAACAATATATAACTCCAAATACAACTCTGATACGGATCACAACAAGAATCAGTGGTCACTGGTCTATCAAGGCAAACAAAATATAGACCAGATACAACTCTGTTACGGATCACAAGAATCACCGGTCATTGCCGTATCAAGGCAAACAAAATAAAACTACAGATAGTACCATTGTAGATGACAGTATTACAGAGCCAAAAGCACTGTACAGACCAACTTAAGCTTGTAGCACAACCTTTTTTCAGCATCTCCTTCTCAGCCTTGTCAGCAACGCCTGTCGAATATTTCAAAATTAGAAGTGCATTCAAACTGTACATATGCAAGAAGAGACGATGTACTGAACTGAACAAACTTGTAGTGGATAAACACCTCAGTCTCCCATGTACTGTACTGAACAAGCATGTAGTGTGGAAACAGCAACAGGATATTGCAGTAGCAAAGGAAAACATTATGCAACATGAATGAAGATAGTACCTTCTACATTAAAACATCTACTCGTCATCGTTGTCGAAATCCATTGTGGCACCTCTTTCGTCTTCACTGCAATACTCCAAACCTGTGTCATCTTCTTCATCTTCATCGCCACCTTCATACACTTTTGTGGTTTTTTCTTTCATCAAACGGGCAACGACATCAGCTTCAAAAGTAATGCCCTGCTCATCATCTCTATGCAAAGGCTTCTCAGATGTAAGGTCAGAAACTGATGTTCTCCTACCCTCCTCTTCACAAAACTCCTCCTCTTGATATGCAGGACCACTAAAAGGTACACCCTCAGTTTCACTAATATTGAACAGATGCCTATGGTCGAATGTTTGCACAACTTGCCAATTTTTCCCATACTTCGTGTTTGGCAAATAAAAGACCTTACTAGCCTGAGTAGCCAGAATCAAACAATCATCCTTGTACCACAAACTTCGAACATGTATGCTTTTGAAAAAACCATCATTTTTAAGTTCAGTCTTCTTTCCATCAAGTTTAAACCAATCACATTTAAACAAAACAACCGACCTATCTTCCAAGATATAATCTAACTGAATGATCTCTTTCAAGGTTCCATAAAAATCTATGACCTTACGGTCATGTTCACCTTCGGTCATGACTCCACTGTTCTGCGTCCTCTTGTTGCTATCACGAGCAACGGTGCTAAATCTAATCCCATTCACTATGCACGATGAGAATTTCCGGACTCTCCGATCAGGACCACATGCCAAGGCAAAGAGATCTTCATCTACCTCTTCGCCAACCTCATCTCGCAACCTCATCATCTGCAACAGCACACAAACACATACATTAGAATCTGCAGTGAAATTTGACAACCAAAAATTATAACTAAATGTGAATGAAAACTAACATAGTTCCTGAACCATGTCTGAAATTTTTGTTGAAGATCTTTATCACTGCCCGGCAACCGTTTTCTCTTTAACTCATCTCTGAACATACTGTAAAATAAAACAAATTAGTCTCGAGATCACATAGGTACAACACAATGCAACAAGCGCAAGTTTCAGAAGTGACAACGTACTCGATATATTTCTTAGCTTGATCACAATTGTTCAACACATACCACACCATCTGGTCAAATTCTTTTTGCTCATGCACATATTCATATTCATATCCAGAAGTAAAATTAACTCCATGCCCAAAAACATTAACACCATAGGCTTCTTCGTTTGAAAAACCTATATTTCTTGGTTTCTGATTAAATATTGTTTCAACATCATCCATGTACCTGGAGCAAAATGTCAGGCATTCATTTGCAATATATGCCTCAGCAATCGAACCTTCTGGTCGCGCCCTATTCCTCACATAGCGCTTTAAAGTATATAGCCTTCTTTAAACTGGGTACATCCACCCATATTGTACGGGACCTCGAAGCAATGCCTCTTCAGGTAAATGTACGGCAAGGTGCACCATCACATCAAAAAATGCAGGTGGGAAAATTTTCTCAAGCTTGCACAAAATTACAGGGATTTCCTTCTTCATTTCGGCCAAGACATCCCTTTTAAGAGTTTTGCTGCATAGTTCTCTGAAAAACTTGCCTAACTCAGCTATTGCTTGATATATATCACTATCCAAAAATCCTCTCATGCCGACAGGTAAGATTCTTTGCAGAAGAATGTGACAATCATGTGTTTTCAGGCCTTGTACCTTGGTTCCATCAGCACTTGTGCATCTTGAGATGTAGGAAGCAAACCCATCTGGAAACTTTCACTCTCGTAAAAATTGACAAAATGCAACCACTTGTTCTTTGGACAAGGTATATCGGGCCCGAGGCATCACATATGAGTCTCCCTCCTTCCTCAATTGCAACTCCTCTTTAATATTCAAATCTTTGAGATCAATCCTAGCATTAAGTGTGTCCTTTGTCTTACCCTCCAGATTCAGAATTGTCCCAATGAGGTTTTGACAAAAAAATTCTCAATATGCATGACATCAAGATTGTGTCTCAGCTTCAACTTTGGCCAATACTTCAAATCCCAGAAACAAACCCTCCGGCCCCAAATTGGCACATGATACTTCTTGGTGCCCAAGTTAGAATGCTTCCTTTTCCTACTTTCTTGTTGTATCCCAGGTCTAACCTTCTCCAATTCTTCCTTCAACTCTTTCTCAGAGAATTTACCTGGCTCATCATTGCTTTCATGAAGACCAACAAATTCATTGTTTCTCCGCAAACGATGACCCCTTGGAAGGAAACGATAGTGACCAACATATCCAATTTTACTCCTTAGGCTGTAAGAAAGAGGGTGTTTTTCACAATGAATACATGCAAAATAGCCTCTTGTGGTACGCCCTAAAAGGGTGCTCAGAGCTGGGTAATCATGAATGCACCATAGAACTGCAGCATGAAGATCAAACATTTTTCCACTAAGAGCATCATATGTACGCACACCCTCCTAGAGCTCAAGTAATTCTTCTACAAGTGGTTGTAGAAATACATCAAAGTGCTTGCCAGGTGATTTGGGACCTGGAATCAGCAGAGCCATCATAAAATTTAACTGATCCATGCATGCCCAAGGTGGAAGGTTGTATGGTATAACAAATACAGGCCACATACTATAGGTTGTGTTAAAATTTCCAAAAGGATTGAACCCATCAGTGGTAATGCCAAGCCTAAAGTTTCTGGCATCTTTTGCTAATTCTGGAAATTTTTCATCAAAATCTTTCCACACATCACCGTCTTTTGGATGACTCAGTTCCTTCTCATTGGGCTGCCTCTTTAGCTCATGCCATTGTGCTTCTTCTGCACCTTTTTTGGAAAGAAACATCCTCTTTAGTGTAGGCACCAATGGAAAATGGCTCAACACTTTCTGTGGAATCTTCTTTCTAGCAGGGTCTTTCCACCTTGACAGTCCACAAACTGGGCAGTTGTCATGATTGGCATATTGCTTTCTAAACAGAATGCAATTATTGAAGCACACATGTATAGACTCATACCCAAGGCCTAATTCCTTTAGAAGATTATTTGCTTCCTTATATGATTTTGGGAGCGTACTGGGTTCAGGGAATGCTTCAGCTAATAGCTTCAAAATTTTAGTAAATGCACTATTCGGGATCCTATGGTATGACTTCAAGTGAAGAAGCTTTACCACAAAGGAGAACCTTGAAAACTTGGTACAACCGTGATAAAGCTGCCGTTTTGCCTCCTTCAACACATTCTTCCAAAAAGACTCATTCTCAGAAGGGTTTCCACCATTGGTAGCATCTTGATTTTTAGTTTCACTCTGAGCTTGTTCTACTTCTGTGCGTAGGTCTTCAAACATCTCTTCAAACCGGTCAGTGCCATTGTCTCCATCCTCGGTATCATGCACATCAACAGGATGTTCAATAACATCTACATCAAAGTCTTCTCCATGATATATCCAGCGAGTATACGTACTTTCCATGCCATACGTAAGTATGTGCGAGTTCGCAATGGTCTGATGCTGGTAGTGATGATTAAGGCATTTTCTACATGGGTAGAGTATTTTATCATCCTCGCTGAATTTCTCTTGAATGAAGTTCATAAATTCGTTGACACCTTCGATGTACTCACAGGAAAACAATGTACCATGAATCCAACGTCTATCCATCTACATTGAAGAAAAAGAACCAACTCAATCAAAGGTTTACCCCGGCCATCAAATTAACATGTACAGTATAGCAAACTAGAATATGTTCAGATTTAAAATTATACTATTTCGCACTATAGTAACACAATTCATCAAAATCTTTTTTTCTTTTGCTGTGACAAAGGAACATACACCAGTTGACAATATTTCACTGATTATTCGACATTAATGTACATGGTTCAAGTATCACATCCATGGTGTCATGAAAACAAGGAAAATGGAACTAAAATCCCAAATGCTAACTACACTGAGATAATATTTTCTGAATATGTATCTGGACATCCCCACTGTCTCGTTAGTGCTGGACATAATACTAGGGACTCACCCGAGTGGTGGTAACCAAGAAGGCATTCATGGGAGCCGACACCAAGATTGTAGGGTGACAACCCCACTGTCTCGTTGTACACAAGGAAGTGCACCATCGTAGCCGAAGATCACGACGACAACCATCAGATGGCGGCAACAAGAGCTGATCTCTAGGCGCAGAAAACAGAAAAGATTAATTAATGGCCAAGTAATAAGTATAACCCCAAAAAGAAACCCATAAATTTATGTGTGAATTATTGCATTTTGCATTCTTAATGGTAAGTATGATAAGAGCACACACAAAATCCGGCATTTGTTATGAAAATATGTTGCTTTCCCATAGTACAACGTTTCTGAAGAAGTCAACATGATAGTGTGCATGGAAGATTTTAGTACATTACAACATCATAAACAGAGGATGTGTAATAGTGCAAAAACAAGTTCGATCAATTCTCGCTTAACCTATTGGTAAAATCTATTCTTAGCATCCTGCAGTAGGATGTAGCAACATCTCTACAGCCCCATTGACATAATTCAGTTTAGTGTGAATTTAAGTAAGCATCTAACTTCAGCATATAAAATTGTACCCAGTGTACTGAGCCAGTGAACTAAATGGGCTTAGTTGTTAACTGTATGTGCCACTCCATCAGTGAGAAAATTAAGTTAATTCACTGGTATAGTTCTAAAATTCAATTAGCTTAGTGTGTGGTGGTTTGTCTTAAAACTGGGATGTCAACAGATAACTTAGCTGCTACTTAAGCCATTAGGCTAATGGATCACTTAAATCTTTGTAATCGATCTTCACATACCTCACAGGATTTTAGCTAATGTAGAGTGTTAACTTCTCGGCAGTTCGTTGCAGCCTTTAGGTAGAAATCTGATTGTTTACTTAAACATCTGCTGATGGTTACAATCCATCCCGTTGAAATGAAATCTTGCTCACCAAATTGAGTGAGGAACAACTGGACCCATGCCTCAATTTCGTAAGTATTATAGTGAGCATCTAACTTCAGCATATAAACCTGCCAATGAAGTGTATTGAACAAATGAGCATGATTAGCATATAAACTTGCCACTGAAGTGTATTGAACTAAAGTGCATCCCAAATTCTGAAGGGGGGAATTGCAAATCACAATATTTAGTCAACAAATTCTGAAGGAGAGAGATGATTTCTGCCGGAGACATACCACTTGCTCCTAGCTGGCGTTGATGTGGGGAAAGAATGGGAGATTGTCCGGTGCAGCAAGTGCGGGCAGCGACTGGCTCGTCTGTGTGGCAATGGCGGGCGGCGGCTGGCTCGTCTGTGCGGCAATGGCGGGCGGCGGATGGATCGTTGGCGCGGCAATGGCGGGCGGAGGCTGGCTCGTCGACGCAGCAAGGGCGCCCGCATGGCGAGGAGAGAGATTGAAGGGATCCTGAAGATGGCGCCGAGACGGACCACCCCACCGGATCCGACCACCCTCGCCCGGGCAGTCGTCAGTGGCACTGACGGCGGCGGCGGCGGGGAAAAGGAAGTATCCACTGTTTTTTTACGGGAAGCAACATAATGCAAAATACACTGTCATGTGGGGCATACAATGGAACCCACGTATCCTCACAGTTTTATTTTTTTAAGCAAAACGTATGGTCTGACCGACATGTGGGCCAATGAATGGGCATGTACGCCACATCAGCAGGAGCACAATCCATGACGGTCTGGATGGTGTATATTAAAAAATGCTAGGCCCGTCTAAGCCCACTTGGTCGATTCATGACAGTTTCTGTGATGGTAGCATGTGGTCCGTCATCAAGGGCCTGCTGTTTTCCGGCCCAACCACGACTTACAAATCGGTGACGGTACGGGTGATGGGCCGAGGTAAACCGTCATAATCTGTGACGGATTGTAGGAATGTCAGCAAGAATCTGTCATGGATTAACAAGTTTCTTGTAGTGTTTGCTACATCACTTCTTGTCCCAAATTGCAGAGGCTGCCTGACACTTTTATGAAGATGCTGGGTGAAGATCCACCAGATAATGTGAAGCTCCGACAGGCCGACAGCGGGGTTCGCAGGCTGTGGGACGTGGAGTTGGTGATCGAGGAGGGCCACATGTACCTATGCCGTGGCTGGGAGAAGTTCTACAGTGCCTACGACCTCCGGACCGGGTACTTTCTTCTCTTCAGGTACGATGATGATGCCACAATGCTCATCGTGAAGGTTTTCAACGCGACTATGTGTCGCATGCGCAATGCTGACGACGAAGATGCCAGTGCGTTCTGCCTCTTCTTATTAATCTACATTTGGCTTTGTCTCACATCGATTGTTAATGGTCATTGTTGCATTTGGACAGGCAATAGGAGCAGCAGCAGCGACACTGGCTACAACCAAAGCAGTAGCGATTATGGCTGTAGCAAAAGCAACAGCGATTCTGGCTTTAGCGAAAGCAGCAGCGATTCTGACAACAAGAAGGATGATCCGGACTGGAGTGGGGGAGAAGAGGAGCAGAATGGGGATGAGGAGCTGCAGGATGACGATGGGCATCAGGCTGAGGATGACCTAGCGCTGGTGGTGGCTGAGCAAGGGCAAGAGATGGTGGTGGCTGACCATGGGCAAGAGATGGTGGTGGCTGACCATGGGCAAGAGATGGTCGTGGATGACCATGGGCAAGAGATGGTGGTGGCTGAGGATGACCTAGCGATGGTCGTGCCCGTCCTGCCTGAAGGTGGCCTCGCGATGGTGGTGGTGCCTGACAATGACCACGCACCGGTGGTGGCGCCGGCGATCCCACAGCTGGGCCACATGACCACGCCAATTGTGGTAGAAGACTACATCCCACAGCTGCCTCCACCGCCTTGCCGCTCTTGGCGCATCAGGCTGAGGAAGGAGAAGGAGAAGAACAATGAGAACTGAACTATGTCAGGTATGTCAGATCTCCAAAAATGATATATATATATATACTTAGTTACCTATGTTATCGCTAATATGCTTAGTTTCCTATAGGTTAGCTCCAAAATAACTTATGTTAGCACAAAATGATCAAGTTTACATAATAAGCTTATAGTCTTCTTCTTATTCTTCTTCTTTTCCAAAATGACATAGGTTAGCTTCATTTTACCTAAGTTGGCTCTAATATGCTAACTTAGAGCTTATATGCTTAGTTTCCTATAGGTTAGCTCCAAAATTACTTATGTTAGCACAAAATGATCAAGTTTACATAATAAGCTTATAGTCTTCTTATTCTTCTTATTCTTCCAAGATGACACGGGTTAGCTTCATTTTACCTAAGTTGGCTCTAATATGCTAACTTAGAGCTTACATGCTTAGTTTCCTATAGGTTAGCTCCAAAATTACTTATGTTAGCACAAAATGATCAAGTTTACATAATAAGCTTATATTCTTCTTATTCTTCTTCTTCTTTTCCAAAATGACATAGGTTAGCTTCATTTTACCTAAGTTGGCTCTAATATGCTAACTTAGAGATTATATGCTTAGTTTCCTATAGGTTAGCTCCAAAATTACTTATGTTAGCACAAAATGATCAAGTTTACATAATAACCTTATAGTCTTCTTCTTATTCTTCTTATTCTTCTTCTAGTATTCTTCTAGTGTTCTTCTTCTTCTTCTAGTATTCTTCTAGTCTTCTTCTTATTCTTCTTCTCTTCTTCTTCTTCTAACTTATTGTTTATCATTTTGCAGATTTGATTTAATTCACAGAAGCTTGCATGGATGGAGTGCTTCTTTTCCATTTGTGTTTTTATTTTGTATCAATGTGAAACTTTTGTGAATTGATGGATAACGGTGTTGGATGAACAACATGAAACTTTTGTAATATGTAACGATGGAACTATGTGTTGGCTATGTATGTGTGTATGATGAAACTTGTGTGTTGGATATGATTGTTATATGGATGCTTGTTGTATATATATGTGTTGGATGTCTCATATGTGAAATAGTGACTTGAGATTAAGAAAAAAACGAAAAAGATTTAAAAAAAATTGTTACTAATGGCGCACTTCCATGTGGTGCGCCATTAGTATACCAGATACTAATGGCGCACCTGTGCTGCGCCATTACTAAAATATACTAGTGGTGTGGTACTAATGGAGCACCTGTAGTGCGCCATTAGTAGGCCTTTTCCTAGTAGTGTATGGGTAGTACAAGAGTAGATCTACCATGAGATCAGAGAGGCTAAACCCTAGAAGCTAGCCTATGGTATAATTGTATGTTATGGTTGTTGTCCTATGGACTAAAACCCTTTGGTTTATATAGACACCGGAGAGGGTTAGGGTTACACAAGGTCGGTTACAAAGGAGGAGATATCCATATCCGTATCGCCTAGCTTGCCTTCCACGCCAAGTAGAGTCCCATCCGGACACGAGACAAAGTCTTCAATCTTGTATCTTCATAGTCTAACAGTCCGGCCAATGGAGATAGTCCGGCTATCCGGAGACCCCCTAATCCAGGACTCCCTCAGTAGCCCCTGAACCAGGCTTCAATGACGATGAGTCCGGCGCGCAGTATTGTCTTCGTCATTGCAAGGCGGGTTCCTTCTCCAAATACATCACAGAAGAATTTGAATACAAGGATAGTGTCCGACCCTGCAAAATAAGTTCCACATTCCACCGTAGAGAGAATAATATTTTCGCAGATCTAATTTGCTGGCTTGTTTTGGCAGCACGACGTTACGTCATGGCCCGGTGATTATTCGAACCGTTTCTTTTAACCAGCCCCGCACATAACGCGAGGCAGTTTTTCGACACGTCTTGTCAAAGCAGAGATCGTGTCCCCTTATTATGGGATTCTCATCAATACGGGTGTGGGTAACCCAACCGCGCCATCAATTGCGGCGCTTGGGGGATAAGCGAGTTTTACCAGGCAAGTGGGGACGCTTAGTTTCGTCCGCCCATATAAAGGGATAAGGATTCACCTTTCTATCCACGCCTTCTTCCTCCCTTACTCATCTGTTTTCGCACACTCGAGCTCTAGCGCCCAAGTCCGCACTTCCCACCTCAACCTTCTCCAATCATGTCCGGAGCGGGAGGCAGGTGGATGGTCTCCTCCGTCACGGAGGGAGACATCAAGAAGCTGCGCGGAGCCGGATACCTAGCCGCGAACATCGCGCATCGGCTGCCCGCTGCGGGGTAGATCGTCCCTACCCCGGAACCTCACGAGAGGGTAGTTTTCCTTCACCACTTCCTCCGCGGACTAGGGTTTCCCCTCCATCCATTCGTCTGTGGTCTCATGTTCTACTACGGGCTGGACTTCCTCCCGCGCGCATCCGAAATCTGTCCCGGACCCGACCCGGACAGTCGTTACCGCTGTGTCCGGATCATCCCCTAACGTCTACAAAATATCTTTGTTTTGTTTATTGGACTTCCTAACCTTTTTTTTTTCAGCCGTCTGTTTTAGATCGAAGGGCTTCCATTAGTCTGCGTATAGACCCACTCACTATATAAACCTGCAACCCTAAATTCTAGGGGCCTTGTCCCATCCATCCTTTCCCTAGCGCCGCCGCCATTCTCTCGGGATCCCTCCCGATTCAAACCCACCAATCACCAGCCCCTCTCGATCCCCTCCATCTTGAGCAACTCTTCCTGAGCTCCTCCCGCAAATCCCCATCGCCCTCGACCCAGCCTCGTCGTCCGGCCGACACCAGCGACCGTAACCTCGCCAGAGATGAGTGCCCCGACAGCCCCGCTCCTTTTTCCCTCCTGCTTCTCAACCTCTTTTCTCACGATCTTCCCCTTCCTTTCTCTATTTTCCTCTCACAGGGAACCATGGAGCCGCCGCTTGGAGCTCCATGACCGCCTCTCCCGCCGTCATGTTCCCGAACCGCCGACTCCCGGCCTCTACCAACCTTCCCGCGGCCGCCCCGGTGTTCCTGGCCTCCTCCCCGCGGAGTTCGCTGCCGCTGCTCTGCTTCCTAATGAGCAGGGGATGAGACGCCCGCTCACCGCCCGCTCCCGTTGGCCGCGACGCCCGAGACCACGTCGACCTCCCCGGCTTGCCTTCTGCTTCGTGCGTCGACACCATGCCAAGCCGCCACCGTCCCCGCGATGTTGCTGCAGCCAAGTCAACGCTGCTGTCCTCTGCATCGACATGGACGCGCAGCTGGAGCTCCGCGCCCCGCCTTCCTTCGCCTCGCCTGTGGCCTCCTCTCTACAGGGTCCGGCCCCAACGCCCCACCCCACGACCACCTAGAGCACCCACGCCCGCCGTCGAAGAAGGTCACGGCCAGGTCGTCCTCGCTGCACCTGCTCCTTTCCCTTGTCTCTGTTTCGCTGAAGCTTCCGCTTTTCCCTAATCTCTCTCTCTCTCTGCACCTTGGAAAGCGCCATGGATTTGGAGCCCCGCACCCGAGCTACGTCCGCCACCGTTGCCCGGAACCGACATTGGACGTCTCGATCCGCTCGTTCCTGCCGGTTCCCGCCGTCCCCGTCGCCGGGACCCCCCTGCCGTCGTCTCCTGCATCACCATGGACGTGTTGTTGTTTCTGTTCTTCAGAAGCGAACAGCAGCAGCTCGCCCGCACCTCTCGCCCGCGCGTTGACCGAGTGTAGGGTTAAAAGGCCTAGTTGCACGTCCCCTGCAGGCCTTCCCTCTCCACCAGTTGGGCCAAGGCCCAATGGTGAGCAGCCGCCAATCCCCCCCTCCCCTGTGCTGTTGGGCCAGCCTCGGTTTCGGCCCAATGTGTTTTTCCCTTGTCTGCGATTTTGCTACTTATCTGAGTGTTGCCAGTTTTGCAGAAACACCCTTGCACTTCATGCATTTAATAACTTCACAACCGTGCATTGGATCTAAATGAATTATATATGAGTAATGCTTAGAATTATGTGTAGGTTAATTATATGCCACTTTCATCCATGTTTAAAATATCTTAAATGATGTTTGTTTAAATTTGCTCCTATGTCATGCTAAAATGCTTTATTTCATAACTAAATAACCGTAGCTCAGTTTTAATTAATCTTTATATGTAAATGGGGTAGAAAAAATCCTAGTTTAACATGGTGTACTTGTTTTGCATGTTTAATAACTCTAAAATTGTGTTTAGGTCAGAACAGTACCAAACCTTAAAATATGCATATGGGGATTTACCGGAATTGTTGTTCGTTGTTTCCGGCCTCATTTAACCTTGACCAGATAGGTAGTTTTTATTTTTCTTCACCCCCTTGCCATGTTTAACAACATTTAATATTGTTGGGTACATAAACGAGATCGAACTAAATAACTTGTCATGGTGTTTCGTCAATATGCACCTTTGCATATTGAGCTCCACTTAATTTGTAGGATTGCTTGTGCACTTTTGCCATGCCATGTATCTTTAAAACCGGACATGCATCATACTTGGTTGTGCATCATGCCATGCTTATGTGGTGGTTGTTTACTATGTTGTGTGCTTCTTTCTGGTGTTGCTTCTTCGGGTTGGTTCCGATAACGTCGCGTTTGTGAGGAACCGTTCAACTATGTCCGTTTGTCTTCTTCATGGACTCGTTCTTCTTCCTTGCGGATCTCAGGCAAGATGACCATACCCTCGAAATCACTTCTATCTTTGCTTGCTAGTTGCTCGCTCTTTTGCTATGCCTATGTTGTGATACCTACCACTTGCTTATCATGCCTCCCATATTGTTAAACGAAGCCCCTAACCCACCTTGTCCTAGCAAACCGTTGTTTGGTTATGTTACCGCTTTGCTCAGCCCCCTCTTATAGCGGTGTTAGTTGCAGGTGAAGATTGGAGTTTGTTCCATGTTGGAACATGGATATTTTGTTGGGATATCACAATATATCTTATTTAATTAATGCATCTATATACTTGGTAAAGGGTGGAACGCTCAGCCTTATGCCTGGTGTTTTGTTCCACTCTTGCCGCCCTAGTTTCCGTCATATCGGTGTTATGTTCCCGGATTTTGCGTTCCTCACGCGGTTGGGTTATAATGGGAGCCCCTTGACAGTTTGCCTTGAATAAAACTCCTCCAGCAAGGCCCAACCTTGGTTTTACCATTCGCCACCTAGCCTTTTTTTCCTTGGGAGTCGCGCATCCCGAGGGTCATCTTTATTTTAACCCCCCGGGCCAGCGCTTGTCTAAGTGTTGGTCCAAACTAGAGCCCCTTGCAGCGCCACCTCGGGGAAACTCGAGGGCTGGTTTTAGTTGTACGGATTGCTTATCCGGTGTTGCCCTGAGAACGAGATATGTGCAGCTCCTATCAGGATGTCGGCGCATTGGGCGGTCTTTCTGGACTTGTTTTACCATTGTCGAGGATGTCTTGTAACCGGGATTCCGAGCCTGATTGGGTCTTCCCGCTAGAAGGAATATCCTTCGTTGACCGTGAGAGCTTGTGATGGGCTAAGTTGGGACACCCCTGCAGGGTTTTGAACTTTCGAAAGCCGTGCCCGCGGTTATGGGCAGATGGGAATTTGTTAATGTCCGATTGTAGAAAACCTGAAGTTGACCTTAATTAAAATGCATCAACCGCGTGTGTAACCATGATGGTCTCTTTCCGGCGGAGTCCGGGAAGTGAACACGGTGTTGGAGTTATGTTTGACGTAGGTTGTTCTAGGATCACTTCTTGATCATAGTTTCTCGACCATGCTTTTGCCTTCCCTTCTCGCTCTCTTTTGCGAATATGTTAGCCACCAAATATGCTAGTCGCTTGCTGGAGCTCCACCTCATACCTTTACCTTACCCATAAGCTTAAATAGTCTTGATCGTGAGGGTGTGAGATTGCTGAGTCCCCGTGACTCACAGATACTTCCAAAACCAGTTTGCAGGTGCTGATGTTACCGTACAGGTGACGCAACCAAGCTCAAGGAGGAGCTCGATGAAGATCTTGTCCTTTGTGTTGTTTCGTTCTAGTTGATCAGTAGTGGAGCCCAGTTGGGACGATCGGGGATCTGTGTAGCTTTTGGGGTAGTCTTCTTTTATTTTGGTTCCGTAGTCGGACCTTGATTGTATCTGGTTGATGTAATGCTTTATTCATGTATTGTGTGAAGTGGCGATTGTAAGCCAACTATGTATCTCTTTCCCTTATGTATTACATGGGTTGTGTCAAGATTACCGCACTTGCGACATTGCTTTCAATGCGGTTATGCATCTAAGTCGTGCTTCGACACGTGGGAGATATAGCCGCATCGAGGGCGTTACAAGTTGGTATCAGAGCCTTCCCCGATTTTAGGAGCCCCCTGCTTGATCGAATAGCTGGCGTTCTTGAGTCTAGAAAAATGTTTTGAGTCATTTAGGATTATATAAATCGGAGAGTTAGGAATTCTTTTTACTCCTCAGTCCCTTCATCGCTCTGGTGAGACATCCTGACGTAGAGTTTTGACTCTTCTCTCCTAAAATTTCACTAATTTTTTTAGGATCATGCGGGTATCTTGGAATTGTTCCGATTGTTTTGTGACGAGAACATTGTTCTTGGTGCCTCCTGTCATTTAGGGGTTGTGGCAGTGTCCCGGGGAGTTGAGCTCCGAGGTGTTGTCGTCACAATTTTATTGTTGCAGTTCTGGAATACCTGAGATTAGTTTCGCCGACATCGAAAATCTCTTTTATGCAGTTGTTGGTGAGATAACCTCGACGCCACCCTGTACTGCGGCGGGAGTTCGGGAGTATTGCCATAACTCGTATAACGGATGTTTTTCGAAGGTTGAGGTAAATGACTTCCGAAGGTTTCTTGGTTATGTGTTGAAGGATGGATACAGCTGGATGTAGGATTTGCTAGTTTTGGGTGAGATATTATGCTTCCCCTATATCCCCAACACCTGATTGCATAACCGGAAAACTTTGGGAGTTTATAAGTGGGATTCAAGTAGCTCCTAGGATATCTTTCCGACAGATGTATGAGATGAGATTGGGGTTCGACGTCTAGTGGTCCACCTATCGACGGTTGGTTTTACAATGGTCTCGTTGTGTCTTAAAGAGTCCTTGGCTATGCCGACTCGGGGACGCTTCGTATGTCATGCGCACTGCCTTGTACATGATGGTGCTGTACGATCGAGCCCGTGTAGGCCCCACCACGAAAACTTCGGACGAAATCTCTATCATATGTTTGTTCCGGCTTATTTTGCAAGCCAATCCCTTGTTTTGTTTTTGAGCTGTGGTATTCGAGTTGCTTCGAAGTCAAATGTTGATTCCATCCCTTTTCTAAATGGTGTTCTCATACTCCAATGTGAATACCGATCCTTCATGATAATCGAGATTGTCATGTCAATCCTTTCAACCGGCGTGTTTCTCTTCATGTGGATCCGATCATTTCAACATCAGCAAGGTCAATTACCATTTCTTCTCAACGGTGTTTGATTCATTCGTCCCAAGTTGCCTTTGTTTTCCCACCCTCCCACCTTTTTTCTTCGAGGACTCAGATTTCTAAATCAACTATTCATTTTATTCATGTGAAGCCTCTTCATCCTTTTCTTTCAAGTTTCGATCCGGTGATTTATCGAACAGTTGCTAACGGAGCCTCAAGTTCGTCATTCTTCATTCCTTTCATCTCCGGTGGTTTCAAATCAAGTTTTCGGTGTTGACCATATCCTTTTCCTCGTTTCAAATATCTTCTCATGCCGGTGCACCTCATTTGTCATTCCATTTCTCGCTATTCATTTGTTCAGGAGTGCTGTAGATATCTCAAAAGATTCAAGTTTCTATTCTCTATCCGCCCAAGTTCTTTAGAGGATATTATCTCATTCAAGCCATTTTAATTCAACCGGTGCAACCTCTCATTCAAATCATTCAACGGTGTTTTCTTTTGAGTGGGCCCTAACCCACAGGTCTATTCCCAAGATCTTACCCGAGTCTTCCTATTTTCCCGGAGCTATCCTCAAATTTCTTTTCGAAGTTTGACGTAAGAAAGAATTTTCATCAGTCAGATGTGTTTCTCAAAGATCTCTCAATTTCTTTTCATCATGGGTTCAACCTTTCTAATATTCATCCCGGAGTATCTCAACTACTCATGTTGATGTTTCGCATCGTCATTCTCAACATTTGAAGACCGAAGAAGAGTTTTCCTCCAAATCTTATCCATTCTTCCAAAGATTCGTGATTCTAGCTTGTTGCCATCCTCTCATAATTATTTTCAATTGTGGGAATTCTTTTCACCCATCAGGAGCAATTTCAGGAGTCTTTTCAGTTTTTTCCTCTGGAGGCCATCATTTCAGGTTTATTCATTCTCAGCTTTCAGCTATTGTTCTCCAAAACTTACCGGTGATTCATCTCTTTTCTTCGTTCATTTTCCAATCCTTACGGTGGTTCGTTCAAGAGTTCTCTTCCTTGGTTATCATATCAATTTATTCGTTCTTCCAAATCCTACCGGTGGTTTGTGTAAGACATTCTCAAGTTTATGTTATCTTAATCCTTTCTTCGAGAATAAGTAGTGTGCCAAATCCATTGTTTGTCATCAACTTAATTGTTGAAGGATACGCATAATGTAATGCTTATTCTTGTTTCATCTTCTCTTTTTCCCGGAGTTCCAACCTTTTTCAATTATTTCACCACGGAGATTCATTTAAATCGGCACAAGGATTCACCTTGTGTTTTCAACTTGCCTTTCCTTCCGTTTGATCATTCTTTTATTTTACCAGAGTTCTTCATGAAGGTTCTACTTGGTGGTTCATCAAGGATTTAATTCCTTCTCGAAGTGTTCATCAACATTCCTTTCAGAGGAGCTCAAGCATTCTTCTTCCTGCATTCCAAAGTGCAATTCTTTCTACCTTATCTTTTGGGATGGTGTTATGTCATTGTTGATAATTTCCCTTCATGTTTCATGATTCACAAGTTGTCCGGAATGACATATTTTAAACCCATCACCTTCTTCCTTGGAGTAATATTGGGTTATACTTCACCTAAAGCCTTCCCTAAGGATTGTTGCTATCTATGGTGCTCATAAATGACCCAAGTTCTTTCATTTATCCCCCCAGTGAGATAAGTTTCTCGTCTCCTTGTTCATATCAATCCAATCTCTTGTTTCCATTTATGGCAGAATTTCACCTCAAGTTTTCAGATGTTTTCATAAGCCCACGAGCAGCTTATTGTTTTCGTTGTTGATCTTTCAACAACTCCATTCAAGCCTTATTCGTAAGGATGTTTTCTTTCAAATTCATCTATGAGAAGAGTTATCATTTTCTTCTCCATAATTTAATTCCAATGATCTACCTTCTATTCCTTCATCCGGAGGCATTGTGATGTTTCTCTTTTCTCTCATCATCTCGAATTGTGAGGATCGTGTTCTTTCATGCTTATCCTTTTGACCGGAGTGTCGTGCCTTCTATTCAAGTCCTCCCATCTTATCAAGTTTTCCATCCCTTCTTAACCGGAGTGGTTTCAATATATATCTTGCCCTTCAAACTCAAGGTTTTTTTTCCGCAATGTTCTTTGTCCCACTTTTCTAACGGAGTGTTTTTCGACTTCGTTCACTTTCGTTGTATTCTTTCTTTCAATTTGTTCAACCTCTCAAGGTCCTTTTGGTTTCAGTCGTTGGGAAAAGAAGCAACTTAGTTTTACCTCTCTTCTTTCTCTTCCGTTTTCCCTCCGGTGCCATTCTAGATCTCGGGACGAGATCCTCTCATAGTGGTGGAGTGTTGTGACGCCCCAAGACCGATGTGCCAGGTGTCCTCTAGTTATTCGCTATTGTTGCCTTGTCTTCACTTGCGTGTTGCATCTTACCATGTCATCATGTGCATTGCATCATCATGTTTTCAAACTTGCATCCGTCCGGGTTTCCCCAGTTCCATCCCTTGTCCGTTCTGAACCCAGACACACTCGCATGCGCCCGCGGCACGTCTGAATATTATTTTATAAGTGGCCGGATAATGTTCTCGGAATGGGACGAAAGTTGGCGTGCGGTATTATTTTAGTGTAGATAGACCGCCTGTCAAGTTTCATCGCATTCAGAGTTCGTTTGATATCCCAACCGTTAAACTATAGCGGCATTATAGCCAGTCTAACGTCGGATGTTTTCGGTCTCCAGAAAAAGTCGCCGGGCCTCCCTCTCTTATCTTCTCTCAGCTCGAGACCGTCTACACAGCCCACAACCTACCGCCAGGTCCAACCTAACCTCTCTCGTCAGTCCGCGGACCTCCTCCCGCGCGCGTCCGAAATCTGTCCCGGACCCGACCCGGACAGTCGTTACCACTGTGTCCAGATCATCCCCTAACGTCTACAAAATATCTTTGTTTTGTTTATTGGACTTCCTAACCTTTTTTTTCTCAGCCGTCTGTTTTAGATCGAAGGGCTTCCATTAGTCTGCGTATAGACCCACTCACTATATAGACCTGCAACCCTAAATTCTAGGGGCCTTGTCCCATCCATCCTTTCCCTAGCACCGCCACCACTCTCTCAGGATCCCTCCCGATCCAAACCCACCAATCACCAGCCCCTCTTGATCCCTTCCATCTCGAGCACCTCTGCCCGAGCTCCTCCTGCAGCTTCCCATCGCCCTCAACCCAGCCTCGTCGTCCGGTCGACACCAGCGACCGAAACCTCGCCACAGATGAGTGCCCCGACAGCCCCGCTCCTTCTTCCCTCCTGCTTCTCAACCTCTTTTCTCACGATCTTCCCCTTCCTTTCTCAATTTTCCTCTCACAGGGAACCATGGAGCCGCCGCTTGGAGCTCCATGACCGCCTCTCCCACCATCAAGTTCCCGGACCGCCGACTCCCGGCCTCTGCCAACCTTCCCGCGGCTGCCCCGGTGTTCCCGGCCTCCTCCCCGCAGAGTTCGCCGCCGCTGCTCTGCTTGCTGATGAGAAGGGGATGAGGCGCCCGCTCACCCCCTGCTCCCGTTGGCCGTGACGCCCGGGACCACGTCGACCTCCCTGGCTCGCCTTCTGCTTCATGCGTCGACACCACGCCAAGCCGTCACCGTCCCCGCAATGTCGCTGCAGCCAAGTCGACGCCGTTGTCCTCTGCATCAACATGGACGCGCAGCTAGAGCTCCGCGCCCCGCCTTCCTCCGCCTCACCTGTGGCCTCCTCTCTACAGGGTCCGGCCCCAACGCCCCACCCCACGACCACATAGAGCACCCACGCCCGCAGTCGACGAAGGTCACGGCTAGGTCGTCCTCGCTGCACCTGCTCCTTTCCCTTGTCCTTGTTTTGCAGAAGCTTCTGCTTTTTCCTAATCTCTCTCTCTCTGCACGTTGGACAGCGCCATGGATTTGGAGCCCTGCACCCGAGCTACGTCCGCCACCATTGCCCGGAACCAACGCCGGACGTCTCGATCCGCCCGTTCCCGCCGGTTCCCGTCGTCCCCGTCGCCGGGACCCCCCTGCCATCGTCTGCTGCATCACCATGGACGTGCTGTTGTTTCTGTTCTTCAGAAGCAAACAGCAGCCGCTCCCCCGCGCCTCTCACTCACGCGTTGACCGAGCATAGGGTTAACAGGCCTAGTTGCGCGCCCCCTGCAGGCCTTTCCTCTCCACCAGTTGGGCCAAGGCCCAATGGTGAGCAGCTGCCAAACCCCCCTCCCCTGTGCTATTGGGCCAGCCTCGGTTTTGGCCCAATGTGTTTTTTCCCTTGTCTGCGATTTTGCTATTTATCTGAGTGTTGTCAGTTTTGCAGAAACACCCTTGCACTTCATGCATTTAATAACTTCACAACCGTGCATCGGATCTAAATGAATTATATATGAGTAATGCTTAGAATTATGTGTAGGTTAATTATATGCCACTTTCATCCATTTTTAAAATGTCTAAAATGATGTTTGTTTAAATTTGCTCCTATGTCATGCTAAAATGCTTTGTTTCATAACTAAATAACCGTAGCTCGGTTTTAATTAATCTTTATATGTAAATGGGGTAGAAAAATGCCTAGTTTAACATGGTGTACTTGTTTTGCATGTTTAAAAACACTAAAATTGTGTTTAGGGCAGAACAGTACCAAACATTAAAATATGCATATGGGGATTTACCGGAATTGTTGTTCGTTGTTTCCGGCCTCGTTTAACCTTGACTAGATAGGTCGTTTTTATTTTGCTTCACCCTCTTACCATGTTTAACAACATTTAATATTGTTGGGTACATAAGCGAGATCGAACTAAATAACTTGTTGTGGTGTTTCGTCAATATGCACCTTTGCGTATTGAGCTCCACTTAATTTGTAGGATTGCTTGTGCACTTTTGCCATGCCATGTATCTTTAAAATCGGACATGCATCATACTTGGTTGTGCATCATGCCATGCTTATGTGGTGGTTGTTTACTATGTTGTGTGCTTCTTTCCGGTGTTGCTTCTTCGGGTTGGTTCCGATAACGTCACGTTTGTGAGGAACCGTTCGACTACGTCCGTTTGCCTTCTTCATGGACTCGTTCTTCTTCCTTGCGGATCTCAGGCAAGATGACCATACCCTCGAAATCACTTCTATCTTTGCTTGCTAGTTGCTCGCTCTTTTGCTATGCCTATGCTGCGATACCTAGTACTTGCTTATCATGCCTCCCATATTGTTAAACCAAGCCTCTAACCCACCTTGTCCTAGCAAACCGTTGTTTGGCTATGTTACCGCTTTGCTCGGCCCCCTCTTATAGCGTTGTTAGTTCCAGGTGAAGATTGGAGTTTGTTCCATGTTGGAACATGGATATTTTGTTGGGATATCACAATATATCTTATTTAATTAATGCATCTATATACTTGGTAAAGGGTGGAAGGCTCGACCTTATGCCTGGTGTTTTGTTCCACTCTTGCCGCCCTAGTTTCCGTCATATCAGTGTTATGTTCCCGGATTTTGCGTTCCTCACGCGGTTGGGTTATAATGGGAGCCCCTTGACAGTTCGCCTTGAATAAAACTCCTCCAGCAAGGCCCAACCTTGGAATTACCATTCTCCACCTAGCCTTTTTTCCCTTGGGAGTCGCACATCCTGAGGGTCACCTTTATTTTAACCCCCCCGGGCCAGTGCTTTTCTAAGTGTTGCTCCAAACTAGAGCCCCTTTGTAACACCCCGGATGTAATTTTATCTTATATTTATCCCAACTCTTGCCGTTTCCGGCCTAAGTTATTTTATTTTCCTCGGGTTCGCGTTTTTGTCTCCATGTGTTTTTGCAGTTGTCATGCATCTCATATCATGTCATCATGTCCATTGCATTTGCATACGTGTTCGTCTCATGCATCCGAGCATTTTCCCCGTTGTCCGTTTTGCATTCCGGCGCTCCTATCTCCCCCGGTGGTCCTTTCTACCTCTTTCCGTGTGTGGGGGTTAAACATTTCCGGATTGGACCGAGATTTGCCAAGCGGCCTTGGTTTACCACCGGTAGACCGCCTGTCAAGTTTCGTGCCTTTTGGACTTCATTTGATACTCCAACGGTTAACCGAGGGACCGAGAAGGCCTCGTGTGTGTTGCGGCCCAACACCTCTCCAAACTGGCCCAAAACCCAGCTAAACCCTCTCCATCATCTCGGTCGTTCAATCACGATCGCGTGGGCGAAAACCGCACCTCATTTGGAGCTTCCTAGCCCCCTCTACCTCTATATAAAGGGCACCCCCTCAAAATTCACGGATTAAATTCACCCCTAACCCTAGTCTTCCCCTTCTTCCGCGCGCCGGACACGTCCGCCCTGCGCAGGACGCGTCCGACCGCTCCCCGCCGCCACGTGTCGCCTTGTGGTTCGCGCGCCGCCCGTGCCCACTTCGCCGGCCCGCAGGGCCCGCGGGAGGCCGTCCCGGCCCGCATCGCCCGCGCCGCCCAGCTCGTCTTCTTCGTCGCCCGGGGCCGCGGCTCCCTCGCCGCGCCGCTCGCGCCGGCTGCCGCCTCCGTCGCGGCGCACCTCGTCGCTGGCACGGACCCCACCGACCCCTCTCTCCGCCGAACCGCCTCCGGTGCCGCTCGGCCTCGCCCGCGTCGCCCGAGTCGCCTGCCGGCCACCGCCGCCATCAGCGCCGCCTCCTCGCCCCGGCAAGCCAGCGCCGCCCCGACCTCCCCTGTCTCTGGCGAACAGAGACTTCCCCGGCGAACCTCGGCGTCCCTGCAACTATAGTGTCCGGCCAGATCTGGATCTACATCCAACCCTAGAGGGTTGACATTTTCCCTCTCCCTAGTATTTTTTTGCAATATTCATCATGTCGTAACTCCGCATCCGTAGCTCAGATTTGCGCATGTAGCATATAAAAATGTTTGTCTCAGAGAGTACATCATTTCATCTCATTGCATCATTTTCATTTGAGCTAATGTTGATGCCCAAAATGCTGTTGGAAGAGGGCTATGTGGTTAAATTGTCAGATCTGTTTCATCAAATAGCTATTTGTCATTTTCGCCATAATTAATGTGTGCATGATATGCTCCTGAGCTCTACATGAGTTTTGTTATATGTCATTCCATCTTTATGGAGATGCTTACCATGTATTTTTGTGATATGTGTGGTGACTAGCACAAGCTTGCAAAGTAGCGTATTCGTTAATGCTGATTTCAGGGACTTAGAATTTCTCCAAGTCCCTGTCCTGATTTTGTCAATATGCCATATGTTCATGTTGTTTCCTAGTGATCCATGCCTCTTTTGAGGATGCTCAGTAATGATAATTTGTTAACATTGTGGTACTCTATCCATCCACGTCTTTGTTTGCAATTATGCGGCACCCTGGCTTTAGTCAATCGAGCTCTACTTTTGCTATTTCGTGAATCCTGGCAGATTGTTGACTTGTTAGCGATTTTGCCGAGTATGTTGTTATTGATCTGTGCATGCTATGTTGTTGTTCTTGCCATGTCTAGCTTCTATGATATGTATTCTTGATGGGTGTATGCTTAGTTTGTCATGCCATGCTCTGTAGTGAGTGCATCGAGCTCGTAAACATGCCTACTCATTAATAGATTTGCATGCTCCAGTTTTTCTCTAAGTGTGTAATCTGATTATGTGTTTGCCATGTTCGCATGCTTGCAATTGTATTTTCTGATCCCTTTTGGCTCAAGGTCACTAAGGGACTTTTGATAAGTGCTTTGAGTAGCTTCATGTCATGCCTTGCTTTGCCATGTTAAGTTCCTGCAGCATATAGTTTTCATGCTCTAAAGTGTGCTACCTGATGTTAAATTCCAGAATTGTGTTAATTTGACCAAGTTTGAAACCTGTTATCATTTGCACTTTTGCCATGCTTGTTTGAACCTGTTAGTGGATGAATTAGCCGTAGCTCAATGTTCATATTTTGTCAAGCATCATGATTGGTTCCCTTCCATTTATTTTGTTGTCATGTTTGAGTGTTGTAGCATATTTATCTTGATGCTTTTAGATGGCTACTTGCTGTTTATCGCAGACCAGTGCCATATTTGTTTTGCTTGCCATTTCCAAACCTTGCATCCGATTCCGGTGATCTTTATATCGATTTCAACCAAAATCACCTCACCTTTCCAGTGGCACTCTTGGATTTCCAAGTTGAGGCCAGGTTCAATCATTCCTTGTCAAATCTTGCATATGCATCACATATCGCATCCCACATAGCATACCATGTTTGCATCATGTTGTTCGAGCTTTGCACGTGGTTGATTGTGTTCCTTTTTCTTGTTTGTCTTGTTTGCGTAGAGCCAGGAGACGAGTTTGCTAACGAGGAGCCCGTTGAGTTTGCTTACGAGGATCAAGTCAACTCTGACAACTTTGCAGGCAAGATGATAATACCCTCGAAATCACTTCTATCTTTGCTTGCTAGATGTTCGCTCTTTTGCTATGCCTATGCTACGATACCTACCACTTGCTTATCATGCCTCCCAAATTGCCATGTCAAACCTCTAACCAACCATGTCCTAGCAAACCGTTGATTGGCTATGTTACCGCTTTGCTCAGCCCCTCTTATAGTGTTGCTAGTTGCAGGTGAAGATTGGAGATCGTTCCATGTTGGAACATTGTTTATTATTGGGATATCACTATATTATCTTGTTATCTTAATGCATCTATATACTTGGTAAAGGGTGGAAGGCTCGGCCTTATGCCTAGTGTTTTGTTCCACTCTTGCCGCCCTAGTTTCCGTCATATCGGTGTTATGTTCTCGGATTTTGCATTCCTTACGCTGTTGGGTTATAATGGGAACCCCTTGACAGTTCACCTTGAATAAAACTCCTCCAGCAAGGCCCGACCTTGGTTTTACCATTCGCCACCTAGCCTTTTTCCCTTGGGTTTCACGGACTCAAGTGGCATCTTTATTTTAATCCCCCGGGCCAGTGCTTCTCTAAGTGTTGGTCCTACCCAGAGCACCGTGCGGGGCCGTCCCTTAGCAACTTGGGTTATGTTGGCTCCCGTACGCTTAGCCTATCCGGTGTGCCCTGAGAACGCGATATGTGCAGCTCCGATCGGGATTTGTCGGCACAGCGGGTGGTCTTGCTGGACTTGTTTTACCATTGTCGAGGATGTCTTGTACAACCGGGATACCGAGTTTGGTCGGAAAGTCTCGGGAGAAGGAATATCCTTCGTTGACCGTGAGAGCTTGTGATGGGCTAAGTTGGGACTCCCCTGTAGGGATTTGAACTTTCGACAGCCGTGCCCACGGTTATGGGCAGATGGGAATTTGTTAATGTCCGGTTGTAGATAACATGAAACCTAACTTAATTAAAATGAATCAACCATGTGTGTAACCGTGATGGTCTCTTCTTGGCGGAGTCCGGGAAGTGAACACGGTGTTGGAGTAATGTTTGACGTAGGTTGTTATAGGATCACTTCTTGATCATAGTTCTTCGTTCGTGCTTTGCCTTCTCTTCTCGATCTCTTTTGCGAACAGGTTAGCCACCATATATGCTTATCCGGTGTTGTCCTGAGAACGAGATATGTGCAGCTCCTATCGGGATGTTGGCGCATCGGGAGGTCTTGCTGGACTTGTTTTACCATTGTCGAGGATGTCTTTTAACCGGGATTCTGAGTCTGATCGGGTCTTCCTGCTAGAAGGAATATCCTTCGTTGACCATGAGAGCTTGTGATGGGCTAGGTTGGGACACCCCTGCATGGTTTTGAACTTTCGAAAGTCGTGCCCACGGTTATGGGCAGATGGGAATTTGTTAATGTTGGGTTGTAGAAAACCTGAAGTTGACCTTAATTAAAGTGCATCAACCGCGTGTGTAACCGTGATGGTCTCTTTCAGGCAGAGTCCGGGAAGTGAACACGGTGTTCGAGTTGTGTTTGACGTAGGTTGTTCTAGGATCACTTCTTGATCATAGTTTCTCGACCGTGCTTTTGCCTTCTCTTCTCGCTCTCTTTTGCGAATATGTTAGCCACCAAATATGCTAGTCGCTTGCTGCAGCTCCACCTCATACGTTTACCTTACCCATAAGCTTAAATAGTCTTGATCATGAGGGTGTGAGATTGCTGAGTCCCCGTGACTCACAAATACTTCGAAAACCAGTTTGCAGGTGCCGATGATACCGTACAGGTGACGCAACCAAGATCAAGGAGGAGGTCGATGAAGATCTTGTCCTTTGTGTTGTTTCGTTCTAGTTGATCAGTAGTGGAGCCCAGTTGGGACGATCGGGGATCTGTGTAGCTTTTGGGGTAGTCTTCTTTTATTTTGTTTCCCTAGTCAGACCTTCATTGTATCTGGTTGATGTAATGCTTTATTCATGTATTGTGTGATGTGGCGATTGTAAGCCAACTATGTATCTCTTTCCCTTATGTATTACATGGGTTGTGTGAAGATTACCCCACTTGCGAGATTGCTTTCAATGCGGTTATGCCTCTAAGTTGTGCTTCAACACATGGGAGATATAGCCGCATCGAGGGCGTTACAGGCAGTCGGCGTGGTTCTACATCACCGAGCCGCGCGATGCCAAATGGGGGGCAGCCCCCGAGTTTCGATCTGGATTCCCTACACGGCTCACTTCCTGGAAGGAGAAGGGCCTGTCGTGGGGTTCATCGGTGGAGCTGGACGGACTCCAGAAATGTATCCGGAGTATGGCAAGCAAGAAGCTCAAACTTGTCAACATAATCCAAGTTATGCTCATCTGCCGGATCCTCCCGTGTCAACAACGGGATTTTACCTTATGGGAGTTCGACCCGGCCCAGCACCAGACTCTGAGTGAGCTCTTTGATACGACGCACAAGGACGTCTGGAAGGTGTTGTTCAAGGGCGCTGAGGTCCCTCCTTCTCTCGCCGAGGATCGTGGACTAAGCGCAAAGCACTTAGTGCGTTCGGTGAGTTCAATACGTCCCGTAAGACATTTATTTTCCCTAGCTTAATTATGTGCGGGGTCTAATCTCCAGGCCTTTGACAGCACTGGGTGGAGATGTCGGGGCAGATCGACTGTCCGGCCCCTTTGACCGAAGACATTGCGAGCGCTCTCCTGATGGAGATGCTGGCTCCGGCTCCTTACAAGGTGCCGGAGAAGACCAAGAAGGCCAAGGGAACCCTAAAGAGTTCCCGACGACAGGTGTTATTGGACTCATCGTCCGATAACTCTGCGGCACACTCTTCCCCCGAAGACGAGGAGGAAGAAGAAGATGCTCCCCCTCCAGGCGGGGGAGACAAGAAAAGGAAGGCCGCCCCAACTTGGGAGGCCAAAGGGTCCAAGAAGGGGACGACTCTCCTTCCGGACAGTTCCACCACCGCCGACGAGGGCGAAGACGAGTGGTTGCCCCGGGCCAAGCCCCCGGGGAGATCGTAAGTATTCGGATACTAGAGTAACTCATAGCATTCCTTTGTCGCACTGCTTTCCCTAACGCCGAACATGATTATACAGGCCGCCGCGAACCAGCATCGATGTATCATTGGACGGCTTCCTGGGCTTGTCAGACATGGATAGCGATCCAGTCCCGACCGCCACCTCCCCTCATCTTGCTGACGACGCCGAGGTGCTGTCTCAAGAGTCATCGGGTCGAGGGGAGACAGTCCTGGAGGCGCCTCAAGGCGACCTTCCGGACTCCGGGAGCCACGGGGACGGGGCCCCCGAGAGCTCCGAGTTCGGCCCTCAGCCGAACACCGCGCCGGGCCCTCCAGCGGTTCCGGGCTCGGGCTGGCGGCCTCCTTCTAAGAGGGGCAAGACGCCTGTGCCGGTGACCTCTGTCCATCCAGAGGCACCGGACAATCTGCTGGAAGCGCTTCGCAGCGCTTCCATCGACGAGGAGCACCGCACTATCATGAGTGCGGGGATCCAGGAGGTTCAGTCCGCCAAGAGCGGATTGACTGAAGCCTGTGCCAGCCTTCTAACAGGCTTCGAGGTAAGTGTTTTAAAATGTAGTAGAAATATTACCGCATAGATAGTAGCCCCTGATGCTTTGTTCGGTGTTCACAAAGAAAAGCCAAACAGAGGATCAAATAATATCGCAGGAGTCTAATATAAGTATGTCAATATGCATAAGCAGGCTTCGCTGCTGGCGTCCGCCGCACTAACTGTGGAGGTCGCCGTACTGAAGCAGGACCTCGAGGGGTCCAGGAAAGAGCTCGGCCTTGCCAAGAGGCAGCTCGAGGAGAAGAGGGGTAAGTAATACCCCGTCTATAGATATGTATATATAAAAAAGGACGCGATTGCAAAATGACAGGATCATTGTATGTTTGCCAGGGGCCATGACCGAGGTGGCGACCCCGAAGATAAAGGAGCGCACCGAGCGAGAGAAGCACGAGGCTCGGGTGGGCGAGGTGCATCAAGAGCTCCAGGATCTCGTGACAAAGCACGAGGCATTGGAGCTTGACTCGAAGACGCGAGAGTCTGAGCTTGCCGCGGCCCTTGAGAGCGCAAAGATTGCCAAGGCCGAGGCCCAGAAGGCCCTCCAGGAGATCGACGCAATGAAGAAGATAGCGGCGGGTAAGGCATTCTATATGCAGAGCAAGCATGTAAAAGTAAATTACCGATTACATACCCGAATTCGAAGCTCTCCAGGAGCATTCGCAGATTTGCCCCGCAACATGTCGGATGCCGCGCAGTTTGACCAGGCCGAGGAGGGAAGCTCAACGGAGAAGCTGTTCTGGTCTCAGTATACTGGGACTAAACACCCAATGCCTCTGAGCGACCAGCTAAAGTAGATGGTCGAGCTGCACAAGGCGGCCGAACAGGCCATGAAGGGCCTTATAGTCCGGCTGTGGCCTGGCGACGTCCTTCTGGACAGCTACTTCGGCCTCGTGAGGCGGCTTTTGGATGCCTGCCCATGGCTGGAGGTCATCAAGCGGTCTGTCTGCATCGAAGGTGCACGCCGGGCTTTCGCCCATGTGAAGGTGTAGTGGTCCAAGCTAGACGTTGTGAAGCTGATCAAGGAAGGGCCGCCGTAGGGCAAGGAGCATCGCACCCCCAAAATTTATTATGAGGGTGTCCTGAAGGCTGCCCGTCTTGTAGCAGACTTGCTCGTGTGATCATGTATGATGAAAACTTGTTTCATATGCGCTATGGAACGCTTGTGTGAATTTAAAATATTACCTTCTGTTTGGCCATTTATCCAATCTGAGAGATGGCTAGTCCTCGGCTTCTGCCCCCATGCCACGAGTGCTGGGGTGCTCGGGATAAACCTGAGCACTCTTGTTCCCATATTTGGGTCCTTCGAGGGAGGTGCTCAGCACAACGAACATGGCAACTGGACTAATAATGCTTTATCACTCTCACTTATCCATAGAATTCTATAATTTTAAATTTCGGCGAAGCCCCTGGTATTCGGAAGGCCGAATTCGGTGCGCGATACATGCCTGTAAGCCGGACAAGGCCGACCCCTCGCCCTAAGCGGCATAAGTCTTTAGGGACTCGAAAAAACCTCGCCGACCACCGACCAGTCTCTGGCCTTATCATGACAGTCAGTTTTCGCTTTCTCTACTGAGGTGCTAAGCCCGGCAGAACCGGGGCACAATCGCAGTAGTTCTCCTAGCGCTACCTTAGCTGATAGAGCAGTACGTAAGGTACCAAAACATAGGAGCCGGTCAAACACAACATTTGACCAAAGACATGATTCGGAGCTGATGCATATAATGCTATAAGTTCGGGGTGCCGCACTTGTGAAAGTGTTCGGACTTTTCACACCGTATTGTGGGGTACGTAGGCCCCTAGTGTATTGGTCGTACCATAGTGTACGGTTGCATGGCGTCATTAATGAACACACACACACACATATATATATAACAAGAATATAATAATAGTCGTAATGTCATGCATTGTTTATTAAAAAATTGCGTTAAAGCAGAGTGATACAGATAGTGCGATAGGCAAAGAGTAGGACTATGTCCCTTCCAAGGGCAAGCTGAGGAATGATATTAAATTGAATATTTCACTCGTTACTGTAATCAACCTGGGAATTCTGTGGTATGACGTAGCTGTCTGCCTCCTTGGTTGGTGCATCATGTATTTGGTAATAGTGCTGCCAGACCGCGTTTCCAGAGATTAAGGTCCTGAAAGAAAAAAGAAAAATAACTGAACGGGAAGCCCCTAGTGCAGTTTAGGCCGCGTCTTGGGGCGTGCCGTAGTTGTGCCCCCCTCCCCACCTGTGCCCATGGTATTTTTAATGCGTAATTATGTATGCGTGACACGAGTTTCGCCGCTGGGCTGGGATTGGGGTGGCCTCCGTATTGCTACGCGAGCTCAGATCGCGCCAGGCGGTCTATTTGCTGATTGCCCCGAGCGCGCTTGAAGGTGTCCGAGCTGTGAAGCGCCGAAATGGTTGATTTCCTTGAGAGGATGCTTTGCATTTCTGCTGCGAGGGCTGCGGTGTGCTCCTCTGTTCGGAGAGAGCGCTCTGTGTTTCCATTGACCTAATAACTCTGCGAGGTCCTGGCATCTTGAGCTTGAGGTATGCATAATGCGGTACCGCATTGAATCTAGCAAATGCGGTTCGCCCGAGCAGCGCGTGATAACCACTGCGGAACGGGACTATATCGAAGATTAACTCTTCGCTTCGGAAGTTATACGGGGATCCGAAGACCACTTCTAGTGTAATTGAGCTTGTGCAATGGGCCTCCACACCTGGAATGACGCCCTTAAAGGTCGTTTTTGTGGGTTTGATCCTTGAGGGTTCTATACCCATTTTGCACACAGTGTCCTGATAAAGCAGGTTCAGGCTGCTGCCACCATCCATAAGGACTCGAGTGAGGTGAAATCCGTCAATGATTGGGTCTAGGACAAGTGCGGCGAATCCGCCATGACGGATACTAGTGGGGTGGTCCCTACGATCGCAGGTGATCGGACAGGAGGACCAAGGGTTGAACTTTGGGGCGACTGGCTCCAACACATATACGTCCCTGAGCGCACGCTTCCGCTCCCTCTTGGGGATGTGGGTTGTGTATATCATGTTCACCGTCCGCACTTGCGGGGGAAACCTCTTCTGTCCTCCATTGTGGGGCTGCCGGGGCTCCTCCTCGCCATTGCTATGCGGCCCCTTGTCCTTGTTTTCGGCAATTAACTTGCCGGCCTGCTTGAACACCCAACAATCCCTGTTGGTGTGATTGGCTGGCTTGTCTGGGGTGCCGTGTATTTGACACGAGCGATCGAGTATACGGTCCAAGCTGGACGGACCCGGCGTACTTTGTTTGAATGGCTTTTTCCGCTGACCAGGTTTAGAGCCTTTGAATCCGGCATTGACTGCCGTATCCTCAGTATTTTCGCTGTTAATGTGGCGCTTATGCTTGTTGCGACGTGACCTGCTATTTCCGTCCTTGGTATCTGAGGTACCATGGTTCTTTGATATGTTATTACTGCGAGCCAGCCAGCTGTCTTCTCCCGCACAAAAGCGGGTCATGAGCGTCGTGAGAGCTGCCATAGATTTTGGCTTTTCCTGACCAATGTGCCGGGCTAGCCACTCGTCTCGGATGTTGTGCTTGAAAGCCGCTAAGGCCTCTGCATCCGGACAGTCGACGATTCGATTTTTCTTTGTAAGGAACCGATTCCAGAATTGCCTGGCCGACTCTTCTGGCTGCTGAATTATGTGGCTCAAATCATCGGCGTCTGGTGGTCGCACATAAGTGCCCTGAAAGTTGTCGAGGAATGCGGCTTCCAGATCTTCCCAATAGCTAATGGAGTCCGATGGCAAGCTGTTAAGTCAATGCCGCGCTGGTCCTTTGAGCTTTAGTGGGAGGTATTTGATGGCGTGTAAGTCATCGCCACGGGCCATGTGGATGTGGAGGAGGAAGTCCTCAATCCATACTGCGGGGCCTGTTGTGCCGTCGTATGATTCAATATTTACAGGTTTGAAACCTTCTGGGAATTGATGTTCCATTACTTCGTCTGTGAAGCATAAGGGGTGTGCGACGCCTCTGTATTGGGCTATATCGCAACGCAGCTCGCATGGGTCTTGCCCGCTGTGTTCGGCCTGGCCGGATTTGCTTTTACTGTATCCGACGTGACGTTTGTCGTCTCGCAGAGTGGTGCGCCCTCGTGATCAGTAGATCGATCTTGAATGATTGGCCTTGTCCTCCAGTATGTCTCGCGGGTCTGGCGTATCTCCCCATGCCTTTTTATTTGAATGGCGTTGGGGTGGAGGCTGAGCTTTTGGCTGGAATGCCTCTCTATCGCGGCCACGAGGTGGCCAATCAGCCATATCATATGCTTCTTCCTCCAGTCGGGGTAGTAACCTGTGCCTTGGGTAACTCTTGGAGGGGCGCTCGAGTTTATATTCCTCGGCCGCGAGGACTTCAGTCCATTTGTCAGCTAGCAGATCTTGATCAGCTTGAAGCTGATGCTGCTTTTTCTTCAGGCTATTTGTCGTGGCTATAAGCCGGCGCTTGAAGCGTTCTTGTTCGACGGGATCCTCTGGTACGGCGAATTCATCGTCGCCGAGGCTTGCCTCGTCTTTGGAGGGGGGCATGTGATTGTCATCCTCCTCATCTCTGTCTGCCGCTCTCTCAGGAGAGCTGGCTCCTCCATCCTCCTGCTCTAAATCTTGCTAGAGGGGTTTGTTATTGTCTTCGGCACTATCGGGAGTGTTATTATCTCCTTTGCTGGTATCACCACTTTTGCTTTGGTGGGACTTAGAGCGGTGCTGCTGACGTCGGCGTTTGGGTTGCTTCTTGGAGGGGTCATCCTCCGCTATCCCATCGCCATTGCCTTCTTTGGGTGTATCCACCATGTATATGTCATATGACGAGGTGGCTTTCCAGTGCCCTATAGGTGCTGGTTCATGTTCGTCTCCTACATCGTCGTCCATACCGTCGATGTCTTTGGAGTCAAAATAGAGCATGTCGGTTAAATCATCAATAGTGGCTACCAAGTGGGTGGTGGGTGGGTGTCGAATTTCTTCGTCGTCTGCATCCCAATCCTCTTGGCCATAGTCCGGCCAGGGCTCTCCAGATAAAGAGAGAGACTTTAGTGAATTAAGAATGTCGACAAAGGGCGAGTGCTGAAAGATATCCGCGGCGGTGAATTCCATGATCGGCACCCAATCGGATTCGATTGGCAGGGGCGCGGGTGGTTCGGAGTCAGAAAAAGAGTCCGACACCTTGGAGTCACGGGCTGCACAGAGGGTTATGCTGGTGTTCGGCTTGATCGCCGTTGAGACTGCAGCCCCTGAGGCGGTGTCGAACCACCCGTCCTCGACTAGCGCAGTTGGCTCCGAGCTGAGGGTCGGAGCTGATGCGGGCACAGCCTCTGGGGTACTGTTCGGCGGCAGAGCTAGGTCATACCCATCGCGACAGTGCGGTGCACCCGGCTGTAGCTCGTATCCGTCGAAGATCAAGTCTCCACGGATGTTGGCTGTGTAGTTCAAACTTCCAAATCTGACCTGACGGCCAGCGGCGTAGCTTTCAATCTGCTCCTGATGGCCAAGCGAATTAGCCCGTAGTGCAAAGCCGCCGAATACGAAGATCTGTCCGGGGAGAAAAGTCTCACCCTGGACCGCATCGCTATCGATGATAGTAGGAGCCATCAAGCCTAACGGCGATGACACAGAGGAACTCTCAATGACAGCACCAATGTCGGTGTCAACACCGGCGGATCTAAGGTAGGGGGTCCCGAACTGTGTGTCTAGGCCGGATGGTAACAGGAGGCAGGGGACACGATGTTTTACCCAGGTTTGGGCCCTCTTGATGGAGGTAAAACCCTACGTCCTGCTTGATTGATATTGATGATATGGGTAGTACAAGAGTAGATCTACCACGAGATCAGAGAGGCTAAACCCTTGAAGCTAGCCTATGGTATGATTGTATGTTATGGTTGTTGTCCTACAGACTAAAACCCTTCGGTTTATATAGACACCGGAGAGGGTTAGGGTTACACAAGGTCGGTTACAAAGGAGGAGATATCCATATATGTATTCCCTAGCTTGCCATCCACGCCAAGTAGAGTCCCATCCGGACACGAGAAGAAGAATCCAATCTTGTATCTTCATAGCCTAACAGTCCGGCCAATGGAGATAGTCCAGCTATCCAGAGACCCCCTAATCCAGGACTCCCTCAGACACCGACAGGGAGGATTGCTCTCCACTCGGTAGGATTTTCGTTCGAACTTAGGCGAAACGAATTCACGACTAAGACCACCCACTGGGGGATTTCAGAGGTAAATAAGAACAACAACGATCGTACGAGAGTGTCGATGGGAATGACAACTATGGGATCACAAGAATCCCTACTGTGGTAAGCGGGGCGCGGGGTCGTCAGAAGAGCGGATCAAACAGATAGCACACGGTTCGTTTATCCAGGTTCGGGCCGCGAGGATGCGTAAAACCCTACTCCTGCTTTGGTGGATTGTATATCTGTGTTCTTGAGCTAGCTATGGGGCGTGAGGAGCTCCAAAAAGCCGAATCCTTCCTCTGGTCGCCTCGGGCCTCCTTTTATAGAAAAAGGGGTTGCCACAGTGGCACATAGGAGGTGGAAAGGGTACATGATGCGAGGTTATCCCTCGCATTACATGACAAGGCGCATTTAATGTGTCTTGCTTAGGTGTCCTTGTTTTATCGGGGACGGGGGAGAAACCTGTCTCGTCCATCGCCGCTCCTTCTTGTGTCGACACGCACCCTAGCCAGCGATGCCTGCGATGCCACGTAGGTAGGCAGGCAGCTGAGGTGGCGCAGTGGTGGGTCTTCACGAAGATCTGCATGCCGCCACGCATGTGCCTGCCCAGCTGGTTGGGTCGGCAGCTGCATGCATGCGGTGGTGGAGGTTTAGTTGGCATGGGCCTGATGGTGGCCCTGCGGGTGTCCTCGGTAAGGGCCTTGCCGGGGCCCCGGCAAGGGTCTTGCCGAGGTGCCTGCTGTCATCCCCGGCAAGGCGCTTGCCGGGGGCCTTGTGGTCTTCCTCGGCTGGGATCCCGCCAAGGGTTGTCGTCTCCTTAGTGCGTATCTGATCTTGAATGTCTTCACAAAGATCTGCATGCCGCCACAGGGATGTCTCCCGAATCCTTGCCCTTTGGGGGCAGTGGACTCAAGGGTGATTTGCTCCGTATGCGCGGGACGAGTCGCCGCGGCAAGGGATTTGCCGGGGCTGCTAGAATTGTCTCCCGGCAAGGATCTTGCCGGGGGAGTCCGCTTCGTCCCCTTTGCTCTTCGTGGTCTTGGCCTTGGCAACGTTCTAGTTCTCTTGAGCTTCGGTCTTACCCTGGCTCACCTCCCTTGCCTTGCTTGGTGTGGTGGTATCCGCGGCTCAGACTGCCCGTGCATAGTTATAGGGGTACAAAAAATGTACCCCCCTTTTTGTACACCGACAGGAGCCCCCGGGCCTGGGCCACACATAAGCGCAACGCGTTGTTGGGCTAGGCCCAAAAATGGTGCGCGGGCAGGCGGGGCGGTTTTTACCGCGGTAAGATTCTTTGCGCGATGTGCTTCCCACGATTCCCACACGTGGCGTGGCATGGGGAGGCGCGTGTGACGTGGGCGGCATGCGTGGGGTTGGTTCTCGCAGGCATGCGTCACATCGTAGTAAAGGGGCGGTTCGCGCCTTCCCCATAACGGAGGGAGGCGTGGAGGCGCGGCCCATTTACTGAATGGGGCTGAGGCGCGATCTTCAAGGTGTCCACTCCCCATGATCACGGGGTGGGGAGTGGTCGTCTCACCCGTCCCCCCGGTTCTGCACGTCCGCCACATGTCTCCCATGCGCCTAGGGTGGCAAACGGTGGAGGCGGGAAACAGGACCGTCGCTGGTTGGGGCGGCGGGTCGGTCCTGGCTCCCTGCGCCTTCCGTATCTTGATTGTCTGAGCGGGGCGGCCGAGCCCCAACCCCGATCCTTTATAAAGAGCGGGAGGGGGGGATGGCGTCCCGCATTCTTTCATCTTCTTCTTCCTTCAGCTTCTGCTCCACCCTTCCATCCGTCATGGAGAGAGGGAATCTCAGTCCTTCAACAGTGGCGGCGAGGGTCGCTGCTCAACATAGCGTCCCTCCTTCTCCTGCGCCTGCGGTGGCAGAGCCAGCTGCGAGGGGAAGGGGGAGGGGGCGAGGCCGTGGGCGAGGCCGGGGCGCTCGGGGAAGAGGAGGACGGGGCAGCGTGCCGGCCTCGCCTCCGCCAGCCGCTCCTCCTCCAATGGAGGGCCATGTTGGGGATGACCCTTGTGAGTTCTTCGTCAGGCAGCGTCGGCCGCCGCGCCGTCGCCTTCGTCTCCCGACTCCATTTGCGCGGGAGATGGAGCTGGATCCGCCGGAACCGTTGCGGCTGCACATGTGGGGCTGCGGGATCAGTGGCACGCGGGTCCACGTCGACTTCCCCGCCCCTCACGTGATTTATCTTCATCGGGGATGGAAGACGTTTGCTCATATCCACCGCTTGACAGAGAGGCTCACTCTCCATTTTAAGCTGATGGAGGGCGGCCTTCTCTCCGTCAAGGTCTTCGGGTGCTTTGGGACCCGTGCAAGGTGCTGCGTGGAGAGCTCTTCTGATAGTGAAGACTCCTCCTCGGGCGGGAGTGACGAGGAGGACAGCGGCAGCGACGACGAGGGTACTAGGCGGTAGGATGACGGGTCTGACTAGGTGTTGGGTGCCGCTCCGTGCGGCACCGGCGAACCCATCATCCATGTCGCCGGCTCCTTGAACTTCTCGGGGTCGTCTCCTTGGGCGGTTGGCGTTGGGAGGCTGCGGAAGAGGAAGAGGGCGGGCGGCAAGGCCATCAAGTCAGAGTACGCGGGCACCGACGCCTTCGACGCGTGCTAACGTCCTGTCGCCTCGTCTTCGAGCTCTGCTTCCGGCGCCGCCATCACCATCCAGCCTTTCGACGACCACCAAGATGTTCTCTTGGTGTCTTCTTCCACCCATAGTTCGCCTAGGCGCTCCTTTTGTCCTTTTTGCCTCCTTGACCTGCCTCCTGAGGAGAGGGACAAGAAAGGGATTACGGGCACCTTATCTCTTTTTAGTTTGTAAGCCTTCGGGCCTTTGTTGAATTTAAAACTTGTAATCCCATCATTCATGTTTTTCATTCCCTATGGACTGTACCTGAGTGGAATGTTTTTTTAATGAAAAAGGGATGCTTGCCGGGTCATTTGTTTGCGGGTGGAACCCACGACAAGGAGTAAATCCTTGATATCTTCAAGATAAACATTTCCTTGCCTGGCAACAGGCCTTGCCGTCTCCCCACTTCGCTCGACCTTCCTCACGCCTTTGGCGGAGGCAGGGATGAGGCGGGTTCAGGCTCCTTGTTTCATCCTTTCGCTGCCACGACTACGACCAAACTTGGCCCCAGGAACGAGCCCTACGGCCTAGAGTTATGGGAGCACGGTAGCTTAAGGGAAAACGAGGTTTCACATACCTCAGTCCATAATGGAATGCATGATAAGGGATGAAGAACTTATCTGAAGCTGCAGTCCCCGGCAACCCTGGTTCACCGTGGGTGAATCTTTGCTCTTGCAGCCCACGGCAATACTGGCTTGCCGGGGGCTAGATGCTGGTTTGTTCCTCATTTTTTTTCTCCCCATGTGGTTCGGCACGGATATCTGTGTGTCCTGTGAACCAAAGAAGACAAAAGAAAGACAAAGAGACGCACACTCGACCTCTAAGCTAGGGGTTAGTCGCCGCTAAGCACTATCAACCCTAACCAAGGACGAGACTCGACCTAGCATGCATGCTATAACTTAGGGCGCCAGCGCTTCATTTATTTATCCTCTGGGTCTGCGCCTGGCTTTGTACAAAGGGTTACATGCGTCATCGGCAAGGCTCGTACAAAAGGTGGCTTGCCGGGGGGCCCAGCAAGTCATGCCTCATGGGTAAAACTTGCGAAGATGCTCAATGTTCCAGGAGTTACTCACCGGAATGGCATCTTCGGTCTCCAAGCAGACTGCGCCGGGCCTGGTGACTCGTATTACCCGATAAGGGCCTTCCCACTTTGGCGTCAACTTGTTGGAATTCTTGGCCGATTGAACGTGCCGAAGAACAAGGTCGCCTTTCTCAAAGCTTCGGGCATGAACCTTGCGGCTATGGTAGCGGCGCAAGGCTTGCTGGTAACGCGCTGCTCACACAGCCGCCCGAAGACGATCTTCCTCAAGGAGCGTTGCGTCATCTTGCCGCAATTGCTCTTGCTCAAGCTCGTCATAAGCGAGTACTCGAGGTAACCCGTATATGAGTTCCGTGGGGAGAACTGCTTCTGCCCCGTATACCAGGGCAAAGGGTGTCTGGCCGGTGGCTCGATTTGGTGTCGTTCTGATTGACCAAAGAACCGCCGGCAATTCATCAATCCAGCGCCTTCCACTCTTGTGCAGTCTGTCAAAGGTCTTTGTCCTCAGGCCTCGCAGTACTTCAGCATTTGCCCTCTCATCTTGAACATTGCTTCGTGGGTGAACAACGGAAGCGAAACAGACCTTGTTGTCGAGGTCTTGAATATATTGCATGAAGGTGTGGCTTGTGAACTGCGTGCCGTTGTTGGTGATAACCCTATTAGGTACACCAAAACGGCACACCAGTCCTTTGAAGAACTTGACGGCTGAATGTGCTGTGACCATCCTCACTGCTTCCACTTCTGGCCACTTTGTGAACTTGTCGATTGCAACGTACAAGTACTCAAAGCCCCCGACAGCGCGGGGGAAAGGGCCTAGTATGTCGAGCCCCCAGACCAAGAAAGGCCAGGAGAGAGGAATGGTTTGAAGGGCTTGAGTTGGCTGATGAAGCTTCTTTGAATGGAACTGACATGCTTCACACCTGGTGACTAGTGTCGTCGCATCCTGGAGGGCGGTGGGCCAGAAGAAGCCTTGCCGAAATGCTTTGCCGGCAAGGGCCCTTGACCCGATGTGGGATCCACATATGCCTCCATGTAACTCCGCCAACAGCCCCAGTCCTTCCTCTCGAGGGATACACTTCAATTTCACGCCGTTCGGCCTCTTTCTGTACAGGACGTCATCGATGAACTGGTACATAGTAGAGCGACGGGCTACTTTTTCTGCTTCTTCCTGCTCCTCAGGAAGTTCCCTTGTTTGGAGGAATCGGACGGTATGCTGTGCCCATGCTGGAGCCTGGGGCTCGACGGCGAGGACTAAAGGCATTTCCTCCGCTATCGGAGCGGCTGTCTCCATGGCAAGAGCTTGATCCTCTGTCGAAGCTAACGGCCCCGTGGTGGGCTCAGTGTCTCCGGCAACATCCTTGCCGGCGGCTTCGGGGAGCTCGGCGGGAAAGTACTTGACGGGCCCCGATTTTCTCCTCTTGTTCTGCTCTGTTGATGGATCAACGGATGGCTGAGTTAGCCGAAGCACAAAGGTACCTGGTTCCACAGGTAGCTTGAGGGCAGCGCGTTTTGACAGGTAATTGGCGATATCATTCTTCGCTCGGGGAACATATTATGTCTGTATACCATCAAAACGCTCTTCCAGCTTTCTCACTTCATCGACGTAGGCCTTCATCAACGGGCTCTGGTAATCCTTGTTGACTTGCTTGACGACAAGTTGCGAGTCGCCTCTGACGATGAGTTTCTTGATTCCGAGGTCCACCGCGATCCTAATGCCGGCAAGCAGCCCTTCGTACTCAGTCGTATTGTTTGTTGACACCTCCCTGGGGAAGTGCATCTGGATCACGTACTTGAGGTGCTCTCCGGTGGGCGCGATAAGCAGTACGCCAGCCCCGGTGCCCTGTAAGGAGAAAGCTCCATCAAAGTACATGATCCAGTCGCAACTTGCCTCCTTGCCGGGGAGAGCAGTCTCTTGGGTTTCTTCGTCAGGCTCGCGGTCCATTCTGCAACGAACTCCGCCAGGACTCGGCTTTGAATCGTCGAGGTACTCTCAAACTTGAGGCCAAAGCTGGACAGTTCCAGTGCCCACTCTACGATCCTTCCCGTTGCGTCTGGATTGTGCAATATCCGTTGCAGAGGGAGGCGAGTGACGACAGTGATTTCGTGCGCCTGGAAGTAGTGATGCGGCTTCCTCGAAGCCATAAGAAGGCCGAAGAGCAGTTTTTGCACACCGGAGTACCTCGATCTAGCCCCCTACAGGAGGGAACTAACAAAGTAGACCGGGTGCTGCATCATTTTCTTCTTCGGTGGCACTTCAATTGGCTGTGTCGTCTCGGCATCGGTGGCATCGGGCTCCGTCGCTGCTATTACCTCATCATCAATTTCTCTCTGCGCCACTAGTGCGGCGCTGACCACCTGGTTCGTTGCCGCTAGGTACAGCAGCAACGGTTCCTGTGGCCTAGGCGCAACTAGTATTGGCGCGGAGGAGAGGTACCTCTTCAAATCTTGCAATGCTGCTTCGGCTTCTGGCGTCCACTCCATCGGGCCCGCCTTTTTCAAAATTTTGAAAAAGGGAAGGGCGCGCTCGGCGGACTTGGAAATGAACCTACTCATGGCGGCAACGCAACCAGCAAGCTGACGCAAATCCTTGACTCGCTTGGGCACTTCAATCTGCTCTATAGCTTTGATCTTGTCCGGACTGGCCTCTATCCCACGCTGTGACACAAAGAACCCGAGAAGCTTGCCAGACGGGACGCCGAAGACGCACTTCTCAGGGTTTAGCTTGAGATTGATCTTGCGTAGGTTTGCAAATGTTTCTTGTAAATCTGATATGAGGGTTGCCCTGTTCTTGGTTTTGACCACTATATCATCCATATAAGCTTCCATATTTCTATGGAGCTGGGGTTCAAAACCAATCTGGACCGCCCTTGCAAACGTTGAACCAGCACTCTTCAACCCGAAAGGCATCCGTATAAAGCAATACGTACCACATGGGGTGATGAATGTCGTTTTCTCTTCATCTTCCCTTGTCATGAAGATCTGGTGATGAATGTCGTTTTCTCTTCATCTTCCCTTGTCATGAAGAGTAGGCATCGAGGAATGACAATAGATCACAACCAGCTGTGGAGTCAACAATCTGGTCAATGCACGGCAACGGGAATGGGTCTTTGGGACAAGCCTTATTAATATCTGTGTAATCAATACACAGCCTCCACTTCCCATTTGCCTTGCGCACTACCACCGGATTGGCCAACCATGTTGGATGGAGCACTCCTCTTACCAAACCCGCTGCTTCTAGTTTCCGGATCTCCTCTGTGATGAACTCTTGTCGTTCCAAAGCTTGCTTTCTGACCTTCTGCCTGACGGGCCGCGCATGAGGACAGACGACAAGGTGGTGCTCAATCACCTCCCTGGGAACACCGGGGATGTCGGATGCTTGCCATGCAAACACATCGACATTCGCCCGCAGGAAGGTGACGAGCGCATCTTCCTATTTGTCGTCAAGGGTGGAGCTTATGGTAAAAGTTCCTCCCGTGTCGTCCTCCTTGACAGAAACCTTCTTGGTTCCCGGAGGTGTGGCCCTGGACTTCTTGTTTCTGTCGGCGGAGCTCTCTGGCACGTCCTCGACGGGAGCGCTACACTCCGAAGAGGTGCGCTTGTCGGAGTGGGTGCCTGAGGTCTCACCGGTCTTCTTCTTTTGCCTTCCCAGGGCTCCAGCGGCAGGAGCAAGCGCCTTAGAAGTGGCAGCTGCTGCAACTGCTTGTTGGTAGAGTTGGTCAGCGCAAATTAGCGCATCCTTCTTGTCTGATGGGTCGGTGAAGATCGTCACAGGCCCTGGCATCTCCAGGGTGTTGTAGGCGTAATGTGATGCCGCCATGAACTTGGCCAGCGCTGGGCGGCCAAGGATCCTGTTGTAAGGCAGGGGGATCTTGGCAACGTCGAACACAATCCTTTCTGTCGTGTAGTTCAGATCACTCCAAAAAGTCATGGGCAACGTGACCTTTCCCTTTGGTTGACTTCTTCCCGGGTTGACCCCCTGAAACGTGCCCGTCTCTTCGAGGTCCTCATCAGGAATCGGCAATTTCTCGATCACGGCAGGCGAGATTAAGTTCAGACCGGCCCCGCCATCGACTAGCATCTTTGTCACCTTGAGGTTGCGTATTGTTGGTGAAACCAACAATGGCAAGCACCCGACTGTAGTAGTGCGATCAGGGTGATCCTCAGTGTCAGAAATGATAGGTGTGCTGGACCACTTCAGCGGCCTTTGGGCATCAAACGACGGTTCCGCCACTGTAATCTCACGTGCCCACTGTTTAAGCTGGCGGTGAGAGGTATGCAGCGAGGCGGCGCCATCGACACACATGGCCTCTGTAGCTTTCTGAAATTCTTGGTCACCAGACTCATCGTCCTCTTCGTGATCATCGTCTTCTGGCTTTTTGTCACGGCCCCGGGCGGGCCTCTCCCGTTGTTTATCTTTTTCGCGACGGCCCGCCTGGCTGTCACGCTTCTTGCCAGACCCCTCAGCACCGTCCTGGCCTTTCTCCTTGTCCCGCCTCTCATATTCAGCCCTCTACTTCTCAACAAGGAGCTCAACCTGTCGGCAGTTCTGGAGATCATGGCCATTGGTGCGATGGATCTTGCAGTATTGCTTGTCGGAGTTTCCTGGCTTCTCGGCAGCCGCCAAGGCCCGGCAGGTGACACATCCGGCAATTTCCTTGCCGGGGTCATTTGCCTTGGTTTTCTTGGCGGAGCCGGCGTCGTCAGATCCCTCGACGGCAAGCACAGGTTTACCTCTGCGCTTCCTGTTGCGGCGTCGGCCTTTCTTCACCGGGGCGGCAGTATCCTCATCTGAGGAGTCGGTTTCCACGCCGGCATCTTCGCCGGGGTACTTCCTTACCTCTTCAGCTTGGACACATCTATCAGCAAGAACATAGAGTTCTGCCACATCTTTCACCTTGTTCATTGCCAGTTCTTCGCGCATCTTGCGGTTACGCACGTTCTGATGGAACGCGCTGATGATGGCGGCAGGGTGAACATCAGGGATATTGTACTGTACCCGGCTGAACCTCTGTATATACTTGCGCAGACTCTTGCCTCCCTTCTAGGGAATGACATGTAGGTCGCTTGCTTGGCCATGGGCTTGGTGACCTCCAGTAACGGCGCCCACAAACTCATGGCACAAATCCGACCAGGAGGAAATAGAGTCTACCAGCAAGTGCATCAACCACGACATGGCGTTGGGTTTAAGAGCCAGTGGAAAGTAATTCGCAAGAATCTTATCGTCGCGGGCTCTGGCGGTCGCATCGCGATGGTGTAGATGCTCAGGAACTTAGATGAGTGAGTCTTGCCATTGTACTTTTCGCCAGCGTCAGGTTTGAAGGCGTGGTGAGTGGGCCACTGGAACTGCCGTAGCTCACGGGTAAAAGCCGGACAGCCTACCTCGTAGGGTAGGCCTCCAGGGCTCTCCGGGGTTGGGTGGTTCACAGCAGGCCCTGCTCGCTTGTCTGACTGGTGGCGCGCTCCGCGCCAGCGCTCGATAGTGGTTCGAGCGTCTTCATGGGCTCGTTCCCGAAGAACTTGGTGCTGGTCACAGTGGGTCCGCGGGTCGGACGAGGCTATGGAGATGTCGTCGCCCGCGACGTCGCGACGAGCCGGCGTCCGCGGTACCGGATGGGGAAGAGCTGAATGCACCATGGTCGCAGCGCCGCCGGCTTTTCCGCCACTGGTCCGCGGGACTCCATCGGAGCGTCGACCCGAGGGCCCCACCGGAATTGGTTCGTCTTTGTTGGCCACCGCAACAAGGCTTTGGATAGTGGCTCTCCATTCGTCGAGTTTCCCTGTAGTGGGAGGAAAGTCGAGGAGCAACTGCGCGCGCGCCAGGGCCTCTGCTGGCGTCGGTGGCAGCGAAACTTGCACGGATCACGATGCGCTTCGACTTCTGACCATGTCAGAAGGAGCTCTATCACGACCCCGCGGTCGCATGCCGTTTTCACCAGCGCCTCGGTGAGTGGGCAGGTCTTCTATGTCCCGGGAGTGGCTCTCGGGGCTCTTCCCGCGGCGACGCCCGGGATCTTCAGCGTGATTACGCCGTTCGTCGCGCGCTGCCTGGGAGGAGCGCGCTGTTGGCGCTGGCGTGGGAGTCTTGGAGGCCCTTGCATCGCCTTAGGGCGGGGCGGCAATGACCCTGGAAGGCCCCGCTCCACCCGCGAAGGGCTTGGCTCTGCCTTTGGATTTGGCGACGTGTGGCCCGTTACCAGGCGCACAAACATCGCCGCCTCCAAAACTCCGGCTGCTGGGATGGTGTTGGTGTTCGCGAGCAGCGCCCCGGGTCCTTTCTGCGACCGGTCTGCTGCTCGCCCGCGTCGGGACGGGTTGTCCTGCTTCCGACTGGCCAACCGCCACCGTCGTCTTCTTCTTGGGCGCCATGATGATGAAGAAGCGCCAAACTAACTGCTAAAGCCGATTCTCACAACTGCGCCCCCTACCTGGCGCGCCAGAGATGTCGGTGGGAATGACACCTATGGGATCACAAGAATCCCTACTGTGGTTAGCGGGGCGCGGGGTCGTGAGAAGAGCGGATGAAACAGATAGCACATGGTTCGTTTATCCAGGTTCGGGCCGTGAGGATGCGTAAAACCCTACTCCTGCATTGGTGGATTGTATATCTGTGTTCTTGAGCTAGCTATGGGGCGTTAGGAGCTCCAAAAAGCCGAATCCTTCCTCTGGTCGCCTCGGGCCTCCTTTTATAGAAAAAGGGGTTGCCACAGTGGAACACAGGAGGTGGAAAGGGTACAGTCATGCGAGGTTATCCCTCGCATTACATGAAAAGGCGCATTTAATGCGTCTTGCTTAGGTGTCCTTGCTTTATCGGGGACGGGGGAGAAACATGTCTCGTCTGTCGCCGCTCTTTCTTGTGTCAACACGCGCCCTGGCCAGCGACGCCTGTGATGCCACATAGGTAGGCAGGAAGCTGAGGTGGTGAAGTGGAGGGTCTTCACGAAGATCTGCATGACGCCACGCAGGTGCCTGCCCAGCTGGTTGGGTCAGCAGCTGCATGCATGCAGTGGTGGAGGTTTAGTCGGCGTGGGCCTGATGGTGGCCCTGCGGGTGTCCTCGGGAAGAGCCTTGCCGGGGCCCCAGCAAGGGTCTTGCCGAGGAGCTTGCTGTCATCCCCGGCAAGGCGCTTGCCGGGGGCCTTGTGGTCTTCCTCGGCTGGGATCCCGCCAAGGGTTGTCGTCTCCTTAGTGCGTATCTGATCTTGAATGTCTTCACAAAGATCTGCATGCCGCCACGGGGATGTCTCCTGAATCCTTGCCCTTTGGGGGGCAGTGGACTCAAGGGTGATTTGCTCCGTAGGCGCGGGACGAGTCACCGTGGCAAGGTTCTTGCCAGGGCTGCTAGAACGGTCTCCCGGCAAGGATCTTGCTGGGGGAGTCCGCTTCGTCCCCTTTGCTCTTCGTGGTCTTGGCCTTGGCGTCGTTCTAGTTCTCTTGAGCTTCGGTCTTACCCTGGCTCACCTCCCTTGCCTTGCTTGGTGTGGTGGTATCCGCGGCTCAGACTGCCCGTGCATAGTTATAGGGGTACAAAAAATGTACCCCTCTTTTTGTACACCGACAGGAGAGGACTGTAAAGCTCTTGTCTTTGGTAAACAAATTACAAAGGTGTTTCTTATTACATTTTATTCGAACGAGTGCTTAAGTATAAAAGGGGCAGAGCAGCTCCGCGTTCCAAGCCCGTGGCTCGTCTTTCTGATGCTCAACACTGTAAAGATGGTATGCTCCGTTGTGGAGAACTTTGGTGATGATGAAGGGGCCTTCCCAAGCCGGGGCGAGCTTGTGTGGTTTCTGTTGATCCACTCGAAGAACCAGGTCCCCCTCTTGAAAGGTTCAGCTCCTCACATTCTTGGCATGGAATCGACGCAAGTCTTGCTGATAAATGGTCGACCGGATCAAGGCCATCTCTCTTTCCTGCTCTAAGAGATCGACTGAATCCTGCCGGGCCTGCACTGCTTCTTCTTCGGAGAAGAGCTCGACTCGGGGCGCATTGTGGAGCAGGTCACTCGGCAGAACAACTTCGGCTCCATAGACCAAGAAGAAAGGAGTTCGTCCAGTCGACCGATTGGGAGTTGTCCTCAAACCCCCAAAACTGACGGAAGCTCATCAACCCAAGCGCCTGCTGCGTGTTTGAGGTCACGCATCAGTCGGGGTTTTAATCCTTTGAGAATTAGGCCATTAGCTCTTTCTGCTTGTCCATTCGACTGCGGGTGAGCGACTGAAGCATAGTCGACTCGCGTGCCTTGAGAAGCGCAGAAAGCTCTAAACTCGTCAGAATCAAAGTTTGACTCGTTGTCCGTGATGATGATGTGTGGAACTCCATATATGAATGTCAATTCTCTGATAAAACTGACAGCGGTGCTGGCCTCGAGACTCTTGATAGGTTTAGCTTCGATCCATTTGGTAAACTTGTCGACTGCCACGAGCACATGAGTGAAGCCACTCTTACTAGTTCTCAGTGGTCCAACCATATCCAAACCCCAAATAGCAAAGGGCCAGACGAGAGGAATGGTCTTTAGGACTGACACTGGCTTGTGAGACATGTCCGAGTAAAACTGGCAGCCTTCACATCTGTCGACTATATCTTTCGCCATTTCATTTGCTCACGGCCAATAGAACCCGACTCGGTATGCTTTAGCCACGATGGCCTGAGAGGATGCTTGGTGGCCACAGGTCCCCGAGTGGATGTCGTTGAGGATCATTCGACCTTCTTCTGGCGTTATGCATCTCTGACCAACTCCAGTCACGCTTTCCCTGAACAATTGTCCTCTTATCACAATAAAGGCCTTGGATCGACGGACGATCTGCCGAGCCTCTTCTTCGTCTTCTGGGAGTTCTTTTCTGAGGATGTATGCAATGTATGGCACTGTCCAGTTGGGTGTGATGACCAGAATCTCCATGATTAGGTCGACCACTGCTGGGACCTCGACTTCAGTCGGATCTATGGCGCTCTTAGGCTGTGGGGGCTCTTCAGTAAAAGGATCTTCCTGAACTGTTGGCGTGTGAATATGTTCCAAAAACACATTGCTGGGAATGGCTTCTCTCTTGGATCCTATCTTTGCCAGGTCATCGGCTGCTTGATTTTTTAGTAGGGGTATGTGATGGCTCTAATCCCTCAAACTTCTTTTCCAACTTCCTCACCGCGTTGCAGTAACCAGTCATGGTTGGGCTTCTGACGTCCCACTCCTTCATCAATTGATTGACTACCAAATCTGAGTCTCCATAGACCATGAGGCGACGGACGCGAAGTGAGATGGCCATGCGCAACCCATACAGGAGTGCTTCATATTCTGCTTCATTGTTGGAGGAATCAAAGTGAATCTGGAGGACATATCTGAGCTTGTCTCCTCGGGGGGATACCAATACTACCCCAGCACTAGAACCATTCAGCATTTTTGATCCATCAAAGAACATGGTCCAGTGCCCCGAGTGAACTTGAGTCGGCAGTTGCGGTTCGATCCACTCAGCGAGGAAATCTGCTATTGCTTGGGACTTGATAGCTTTCTTTGCCTCAAACTTGATATCCAAGGGAAGGAGTTCAATCGCCCATTTTGCCACTCGACCAGTTGCATCTCTATTGTGCAGAATCTCTGACAATGGAGCGTCGCTGACGACTGTAACAGAGTGATCAGAGAAATAGTGTGCAACCTTCTTCGTGGTCATGTAAATCCCATAGACGAGCTTCTGATAGTGCGGATATCTCTGCTTTGACGGAGTCAGGACTTCAGAAATATAATAAACTGGGCGCTGAACTTTATAGGCTTTTCCCTCTTCTTCCCGCTCGACCGTAAGTACTGTACTGACGACTTGTCCAGTGGCTGCTATATAAAGCAGTAAAGGCTCTTTGCTGATTGGAGCAGCAAGCACCGGCTGGGTGGAAAGCACGGCTTTTAGCTCTGCAAATGATGCCTCAGCTTCAGGAGTCCACTCGAACTTATCTGATTTCTCCATCAGTCGGTAAAGAGGTAGCGCCTTTTCACCGAGGCGAGAAATGAATCGACTTAGGGAGGCCAAGCAACCAGTAAGCTTCTGGACATCATGCACATGCACAGGGCGTTTCATTCGGAGTATAACACCCACTTTCTCTGGGTTAGCATCGATCCCTCGTTCGGAAACGAGGAAACCTAGTAATTTTCCGCCCGGAACTCCAAACGTGCACTTTGATGGATTGAGCTTGATATCATACCTTCTGAGGTTGGCAAAGGTTTTAGCAAGGTCAGTCAGTAGGTCAGAACCTTTACGAGACTTGACCACAATGTCATCCATGTATGCTTCCACATTCTGACTGATATGAGTGAGCAGGCACTTCTGAATCATCCGCATGAATGTAGCTCCGGCGTTTTTCAAACCGAATGGCATAGTTACATAACAGAAGCACCCAAATGGGGTTATGAAACCTGTTTTTATCTCGTCGGGGTCCATACAGACAGATCTAGTGGTACCCGGAGTAGGCGTCCAAAAAGGACAAACGCTTGCACCCTGCAATCGAGTCGACTATCTGGTCGATGCGAGGGAGAGGAAAGTAATCTTTCGGGCAGGCCCGATTGATATGCTTGAAGTCAATGCACATGCGAAGTGAGTCGTCCTTCTTTGGGACCATGACAACATTGGCTAACCACTCGGAGTGGTAAATCTCTCAGATAAACTCAGCTGCGAAAAGCCGAGCCAGCTCTTCACTGATTGCCTTTCTCTTCTGTACGGCGGACCGTCGAAGATGTTCTTTAACTGGTTTCACTTTTGGGTCGACTCGCAAAGGATGCTTAGCCAATCCCCTGGGAACACCCGACATGTTAGAAGGATTCCATGCAAAGATGTCCCAGTTCTCACGAAGGAACTGGATGAGCGCTTGTTCCTATTTGGAGTCGAGTGTGGTGGAAATGTGAGTCGGGTGGATGTGAATCGAGTTCGTTTCACCAGACGACTGGAATGCTGAATCTATGGCTGGCTTCTTGGCTCACAACAAATCACTCGGGTCTGCGTTTTTCTGATATTCTTGCAATTCTGCCACAGCCATCTGTGCATCGGCGATCTTTGAACCCTCCTGGAAGCACTCTTCTGCCTTCTTTCGATTACCAGTGATAGTGATCACCCCTTTCGGACCAGGCATCTTCAATTTGAGGTACACGTAACATGGCCGAGCCATAAAACGTGCATAAGCCAGCCTACCCAGAATGGCATGATAGGCACTCTGGAAATCCACAACTTCAAATGTCAACTTTTTGCGGTAATTCTTGGAATCACAGAAAACCACGTCGAGAGCAATTTGGCTGAGTGAGGCAGCCTTCTTGCCTAGAATGACTCCATGGAAACTCAGATTGCTTTCACTGAGTATGGACATCGGAATGCCCATTCCCTTCAATGTCTCTGCATACAGTATGTTCAGGCCACTGCCACCATCCATTAGGACCTTTGTCAGTCGAGTGCCTTCGACCACCGGGTCGACCACCAGCGCTTGCCTCCCAGGGGTGGCTATGTGCGCTGGATGATCAGACTAGTCAAATGTAATGGCAGTCTGTGACCACTTCCAATAACTGGGTGTCACCGGAGCGACCATGTTCACTTCTCTGTTGATGACTTTCAATCGACTTTTTCTCTCAACGTCAGCAAAAATCTTCAGAGTGGAATTCACGTGGGGATAACCATCATCATCCTCTTCCTCATCCTCAGCCTTGTCTGCTTCCTTCTCCTTTTCCTTGGGTTGTTTCTCTCGGAATTGCTGGATTAGGAGTCGACACTGCCGAGTGGTGTGCTTCGGGTAAATGAAATTACCCTCTTCATCTTTTTTGGTGTGGATGTGGCACGGCAGATCCAACACGTCATTTCCATCTTGATCTTTTACTTTCTTGGGGTTCCACGGCCCTTTGGGTTTCCCCTTAAACCATAGCTAAGGCTTCACCAGGAGCAGCTGGCTCGGCCTTGCGCTTCTGTTTCCGACCGGAGTTTCCTCCTCCAGCTTCGTGGGCGACTGCTTTGTGCTTGCCACTCCGGAGTCGTTCTTCTTCTTCACCATTGGCATACTTGGTGGCAATCTCCATCATCCGAGTCAGAGTCATATTCCCTGTCCGACCGAATTTCAGATTCAACTCCCGGTACCTGACACCTTCTTTAAAGGCACAAATTGCAGGGTGATCCATCTCTGGATATAATCCCCCAAACTTCCATTCGGTTTCTGAACACAACGCTGTAATTCTGTCAAACCTGCCGGCCGTTTGCAAGTGCCCTCGAATGTTCTGACAAACACTCAGGCGAGATCTTCCCAAGTATAAATACTGCTCGGTGCCAACTGATTCGGCCATGCTCTAGCCGAGCCCTCCAACATCAGAGGAAGGTGTTTCATGGCCACTTCATCATTGCCGCCACCAATCTGGACAGCCACTCGGTAGTCTTCAAGCCAAGTGTCAGGCTTGGACTCACCAGTGAACTTACTGACTCCAGTCGCTAACCTGAAGTTGGGGGGACTCACTGCAGCCCTGATAGCTCTGCTGAAGCACTCTGGACCTGAGACATGCACCCTCCTGCTGGTTTGCAGATCCCTGTCATGGCCCTCTTGGTGAGCTCTGTTTCTGTCGACCAAGCCCTGAATGAGAATAGATCTCGCATCAAAGCCTGGCTCCCTGGGGTTGACTGGAATCCCTTGCCCAACACGATGAGGGCGTCTGTCTTCATGTTGCCAAAGCACGTACGACCCACTCCTTGGGGGAGGCGTGGGCACTCAACGACGATCATCGCGATCGACTCCTGGGGTTGACTGCTCACGGTTTCTATACTGATCTCGCTGATCTCCACGTCCCTCATGCCTCGGGGCCGATCTTGAGTTGTGGGCTGACTGAACTGTGTCTGCAACCACCGATCTGCTATGGATCCTATTCCGCGACTGAGATACAACCGTATTATGTTCTCCCGCCGCCCGGAGCAAAGCTCGGATCTGCACCAGACCTCGGCCAACTTTTGACTGGGAAGGTTGGATCGACTCCGCTATCCGGGCAGCATCTACTAGATTCTGGATCGGAGTTCGGTATACCTGAGTCGGAGGTGGAAAAAGTTGGCGTCGACTGGATTCGGGAGCACGCTACCGAGTGCGATCGTCGAGTGCATGCTGGAGGTTCTCCAGTCGAGTGCACTCAGCCAAGTTGGCCAAGCGCGCCTGCTCCAAGGCCCGGGCTTTAGGGGTTTCTCCAACTATAGGAGTATGCAGTGCATCCATGTTCCGGCGGCGAAGTTCCTCCCTCTGCTGTGAAGAGAGGGGTTCGGGGTGGTACTCTTCATGAACGCGCGACGGATTGCCGTTCCCGTCGCCTCCGTCATCACGGGCGAAGCCAGGAGGACTGTGTGGTCCGTTGACCATCAGAACTTCAGCCGCTGGGTCACTGTTGTCGCACTCGGATGCGGTCTGTATGGAGCCAGTCGACAGATCGAACAGGCCGTAGAGAGTTTCATCGGGCTTGATTGCCGCGACTTGAGGGGTGGCCGACTGGCGAGCCACCGCATGCCTCACCCACCGCTGAAGCCTCGACCGACCGAAACGTTTGCTTCGGCGGGCCGCAGGGAGGGGGAAAGCTGCTGGAGCCGACTAACACTGGGTCGACGACTGCCGCAGGAGCACGCCGCGAACGCACGCGCGAAAGTGTGTCGCCCCACGGGCGGGGAGTGCGCCGACGTCGAGTGGAGCCTCCTGAAGCCAAGCGGAGTCGTCGGCGACAAACACGAGCGCGCCGAGATGGATGTCGCGGCCCTCAGCCAAACCTCCGCCTGGAACCATGATGAAGGGGATCAGAAAAATTGCAACTTCTCCAACAAGTTGCTAAGACACCTGCCCCAGGGTGGACGCCAACTGTCGTGGTTCTAAGCCGGACAGTAGAATAGGGGGTAGGAATGTAAAGGCAAGATCCTAGCTATGGAGGAGTTGTACACGCGAGTTTTACGAGTTTAGGCCCTTCTCGAAGGAAGTAACAGCCCTACATCTCAGAGCCCGGAGGCGGTTGACTGGATATATGCGTGTGAGTTACAAAGGGTGCGAACCCTTGTCCCAGAGGAGGCGGGTGGCATATATAGAGTGCGCCAGGACCCCAGCTCCCCTCCGTTACACAGGGTTCAATGTTCATAAAGGAGGAGCGTTACTGGTAACGTCCGGAGTAAAGTGCTATAAGTGATTATTAAAGCTATGACTTAAATCCCGACCATTGCGGAGTGAGTGGCCTCACATCTTATGGTGGTCGAGTGGTTGCTCACATGGTCGATTGTCCTTAGGGAGGGTGGAACATAGCTTCATGGTCGAGTGAATGATGACCTCTCTTCGACTGCTTCTGTCTCTTTTAGAGATGTCCTTAGGGAGGGTATCCTGGACAGATCCATGACCCTACCCTAGGTACATAGCTTCGTCAGGGCCGGGCCCCCTTTCCTCCTTTTCCTCCCTCTCCTTCCTTATCCTTCTCCTCCTTCCATTCCTCCTCCTAGTAGGAGTAGGAAAGGGGAGTCCTACTCCTACTAGGAGGAGGACACCTCCTCCTGGCGCGCCCATAGAGGGCCGGCCGGCATCCCCCCTTGCTCTTTTATATACGGGGGCAGGGGGCACCTCTAGACACACAAGTTGATCTGTTGATCTCTCCCAGCCGTGTGCGGTGCCCCCCTCCACCATATTCCACCTCGGTCATATCGTAGCGGTGCTTAGGCGAAGCCCTGCATCGGTAGCAACATCATCACCGTCATCATGTTGTCGTGCTGATGGAACTCTCCCGTAAAGCTCTGCTAGATCGGAGTTCACGGGATGTCATCGAGCTGAACGTGTGCTGAACTCGGAGGTGTCGTGCGTTCGGTACTTGGATCAGTCGGATCGTGAAGACGTACGACTACATCAACTGCGTTGTGCTAACGCTTCCTCTTTCGGTCTACGAGGGTACATGGACAACACTCTCCCCTCTCGTTGCTATGCATCACCATGATCTTGCGTGTGAGTAGGAAATTTTTGAAATTCCTACGTTCCCCAACAGTGGCATCTGAGCCAGGTTTTATGCGTAGATGTCATATTCATGAGTAGAACACAAGTGAGTTGTGGGCGATATAAGTCATACTGCTTACCAGCATGTCATACTTTGGTTCGGCGGTATTGTTGGATGCAGGGCTGGACCGACATTACACGTACGCTTACGCGAGACTGGTTCTACCAACGTGCTTTGCAAACAGGTGGCTGGCGGGTGTCAGTTTCTCCAACTTTAGTTGAACCGAGTGTGGCTACGCCCGGTCCTTGCGAAGGTTAAAACAGCACCAACTTGACAAACTATCATTGTGGTTTTGATGCGTAGGTAAGAACGGTTCTTGCTAAGCCCAGTAGTAGCCACATAAAACTTGCAACAACAAAGTAGACAACGTCTAACTTGTTTTTGCAGGGCATGTTGTGATGTGATATGGTCAAGACGTGATGAGATATAAGTTGTTGTATGAGATGATCATGCTTTGTTGAAGTTATCGGCAACTGGCAAAAGCCTTATGGTTGTCTCTCTATTGCATAAGATGCAGGCGCCAAATAATTGCTTTACTTTATCGCTATGCGATAGCAATAGTTGCAAGAGCAATAGTTGGCGAGACAACCATGTGATGACACATTGATATAGATCAAGATGATGGCGATCATGGTGTCATGCCGGTGACGATGGAGATCATGACGATGCTTTGGATATAGAGATTAAAGGCACAAGATGATGATGGCCATACCATGTCACATATTTTGATTGCATGAGATGTTTATCTTTTATACATCTTACTTTGCTTAGTTATGACGACAGCATTATAAGATGATCTCTCACTAAATTTCAAGATAAAAGTGTTCTCCTTGAGTATGCACCGTTGCCAAAGTTCGTCGTGCCCAGACACCACGTGATGATCGGGTGTGATAAGCTCTACTTCCATCTACAATGGGTGCAAGCCAGTTTTGCACACGCAGAATACTCAGGTTAAACTTGACGAGCCTAGCATATGCAGATATGGCCTCGGAACACTGAGACCAAAAGGTCGAGCGTGAATCATATAATAGATATGATCAACATAGTGATGTTCACCATTGAAAACTACTCCATTTCACGTGATGATCGGTTATGGTTTAGTTGATTTGGATCACGTGATTACTTAGAAGATTAGAGGGATGTCTTTCTAAGTGGGAGTTCTTAAGTAATATGATTAATTGAACTTTAATTTATCATGAACTTAGTCCTAGTAGTATTAGCATATCTATGTTGTAGATCAATAGCTCACGATGTTGCTCCCAGTTTATTGTGTTCCTAGAGAAAAATTATGTTGAAAAATGTTAGTAGCAATGATGCGGATTGGATCCGTGATCTGAGGATTATCCTCATTGCAGCACAGAAGAATTATGTCTTTGATGCACCGCTAGGTGACAGACCTATTGCAGGAGTAGAGGCAGACGTTATGAATGTTTGGATAGCTCAATATGATGACTACTTGATAGTTTAGTGCACCATGCTTAACGGCTTAGAATCGGGACTTCAAAGACATTTTGAATGTCATGGACCATATGAGATGTTCCAGGATTTGAAGTTAATATTTCAAGCAAATACCCGAGTTGAGAGATATGAAGTCTCCAACAAGTTCTATAGCTAAAAAGATGGAGGAGAATAGCTCAAGCAGGGAGCATGTCCTCAGATATTCTGGGTACTACAATCGCTTGAATCAAGTGGGAGTTAATCTTCTAGATAAGATAGTGATTGACAGTATTCTCTAGTCACCATCACCAAGTTAGAAGAACTTCGTGATGAACTATGATATGCATGGGATAACGGAAACGATTCCCAAGCTCTTCGTAATGCTGAAATCAACGAAGGTAGAAATCAAGAAAAATATCAAGTGTTGATGGTAAAAATATCATGTCTGTGATCTCATCCGGGACTCCGAACAACCTTCAGTCACCAAAACACATAACTCATAATAAAAAATCGTCATCGAACATTAAGTGTGTGGACCCTACGGGTTCGACAACTATGTAGACATGACCGAGACACATCTCCAGTCAACAACCAATAGCGGAACCTGGATGCTCATATTGGCTCCTACATATTCTACGAAGATCTTTATCGGTCAAACCGCATAACAACATACCTTGTTCAATCTTGTTATTGGCAAGTCTCTTTACTCGTTTCGTAATGCATCATCCCGCAACTAACTCATTAGTCACATTGCTTGCAAGGCTTATAGTGATGTGCATTACCGAGAGGGCCCAGAGATACCTCTCTGATACATGGAGTGACAAATCCTAATCTCGATCTATGCCAACTCAACAAACACCTTCAGAGACACCTATAGAGCATCTTTATAATCACCCAGTTACGTTGTGACATTTGATAGCAAACAAGGTGTTCCTCCAGTATTTGGGAGTTGCATAATCTCATAGTTAGAGGAATATGTATAAGTCATGAAGAAAGTAATAGCAATAATACTAGACGATCATAATGCTAAGCTAACGGATGGGTCTTGTCCATCACATCATTCTGTAATGATGTGATACCGTTCATCAAATGACCACACAAGTCTATGGTCAGGAAACTTAACCATCTTTGATTAACGAGCTAGTCAAGTAGAGGCATACTAGGGATACTCTGTTTGTCTATGTATTCACACATGTACTAAGTTTTCGATAATACAATTCTAGCATGAATAATAAACATTTATCATGATATTAGGAAATATAAATAACAACTTTATTATTGCCTCTAGGGCATATTTCCTTTAGATACGTCTCCATCGTATCTACTTTTACAAACTCTTTTGCCCTTGTTTTGGACTCTAACTTGCATGATTTGAATGGAACTAACCCGGACTGACGCTGTTTTCAGCACAATTGCCATGGTGTTATTTTTGTGCAGAAATAAAAGTTCTCGGATTGACCTAAAAATTTACGAAGAATATTTTTGGAATATATAAAAAGTATTGGTGCAAGAACAAACCAGAGGGGGCCACCCAGAGGCCACAAGCCCTAGCGGCGCGCCTTGAAGGCTTGTGGGCCCCCTGGAGCTCCTCCGACCCTAATTCCAACTCTATAAGTATCTATTCACGGAGGAAAAAATCAGAGAGAAGGATTCATCGCTTTTTATGATACGAAGCCACCGCCGCCTCCTGTTCTTAATCGGGAGGGCTGATCTGTAGTTTGTTCGGCCGGAGAGGGGGATTCGTCGCTGTCGGTGTCAAAACCGGCGGATCTCGGGTAGGGGGTCCCGAACTATGCGTCTAAGGCGGATGGTAACAGGAGGCAGGGGACACGATGTTTTACCCAGGTTCGGGCCCTCTTGATGGAGGTAAAACCCTACGTCCTGCTTGATTTATTCTTGATGATACGAGTATTACAATAGTTGATCTACCATGAGATCGGAGAGGCTAAACCCTAGAAGCTAGCCTATGGTATGATTGTACGTCGTCCTACGGACTAAAACCCTCCGGTTTATATAGACACCGGAGGGGGTTAGGGTTACACCAGGTCGGTTACAAAGGAGGAGTTATCCATATCCGTACTGCCTAGCTTGCCTTCCACGCCAAGTAGAGTGCCATACGGACACGAGACAAAGTCTTCAATCTTGTATCTTCATGGTCCAACAGTCCGGCCAAAGGATATAGTGCGGCTGTCCGGAGACCCCCTAATCCCGGACTCCCTCCGTAGCCCATGAACCAGGCTTCAATGACGATGAGTCCGGTGCGCAGTGTTGTCTTCGGCATTGCAAGGCGGGTTCCTCCTCCGGATATACCACAGAAGAGTTTAAATGAAAGGATAGTGTCCGACCCTGCAAAATAAGTTCCACGTACCACCGTAGAGAGAATAATATTTCCACAAATCTAATCTGCTGACACATTTTGGCAACATGACATCATGCCATGGCTCGGCGATTATTTGAACGGTTTTTCTTTAACTAGCCCCGCACATAATGCGAGGCAGTTCCTTGACACGTCTTGTCAAAGCAGATATCGTGTCCCCCTTATTACAGGATTCTCATCAATACGGGTGAGGTAGTCCTGGATTAGGGGGTCTCTGGATAGCCGGACTATATCCATTGGCCGGACTGTTAGACTATGAAGATACAAGATTGAAGACTTCGTCTCGTGTCCGGATGGGACTCTACTTGGCGTGGAAGGCAAGCTAGGCAATATGGATATGGATATCTCCTCCTTTGTAACTGAACCTTGTGTAACCCTAACCCTCTCCGGTGTCTATATAAACCAAAGGGTTTTAGTCCGTAGGACAACAACCACAACATACGATCATACCATAGGCTAGCTTCTAGGGTTTAGCCTCTCTGATCTCGTGGTAGATCTACTCTTGTACTACCCATATCATCAATATTAATCAAGCAGGACGTAGGGTTTTACCTCCATCAAGAGGGCCCGAACCTGGGTAAAACATCGTGTCCCCTGCCTCCTGTTACCATCCAGCCTAGACGCACAGTTCGGGACCCCCTACCCGAGATCCGCCGGTTTTGACACCGACATTGGTGCTTTCATTTAGAGTTCCGTTGTGTCGTCGCCATCAGGAAAGATGTCTCATCCCGTCTTTAAAGACGGCACTATTGCTGAGGGAGCTTTGGCTATCGGCCAAAGTGTTCGGCCGCTGCGCCGACGATGACTTCTCAGGTCATCGAAAGCAATCTTCATGTCAACTCGGAACTCGCCGAGCAGTTAGATCTGATGGAGCTCTCTTCCCTGAACGAGCTCTTGGATCGCATCGCCGCCCTGGGAGTAGCTACAGACTATGATCAGATTGGGCCTAAACCCGATCTGAGAGAGATCAACTCTCCCCAGGTCACCCATCACATTGCAGTGGTGGAGGAACAATGCGGCAACCCTTCATCTATCTTAAGGACTAGCTATGTCCGGATTCCCGATCCCTCCAAACCGGATACCCGTGGAGGGGAGGACGTCACTCAAGGCCTGAACCTAGAATCAGGCAACGGGCTAGATTTATCGGAAAACATCCAAGAATCCAAACTTCCGAGTTCGGAAACTCCTTGGCCCCTGAGTCTCAGATTGGGTGAGGATTCGGATTCAATTCCACCCACCCACCCAAACATACGCGATCTATCCCAAATTAGGCAAGAGCCTGAAGAAATAGTACACCATTACTGGGCCAGATTCCTCCTGCTCATGAACAGGATAAAGGACTGCCGCGAGGAAGACGCAATTTCATTCTTCTGCAATAATTGCACAGACAAGGGAATCCTCAACGCCATAAGTCGCCGCGAAATTACACGCTTTGCCGACTTGGTGTCCATAGTACGAAAGTACTGTGCGATGGAAAGTGCCTGGAAAACCGAAATAAAATTTTGGGATAATCCGGCACTGAATACAAACCCAGTCCGAAATAAAAGGGTGCATTATCACAATACACCTGGGTTAACTACCAAAAAGCAAATGCCCTCTACGGGGCAAGGAACCGTACTGGAGGGATGGCTCAACCGACCCTGCAAAATTCATAGTAAAGCGGATGCAATACCAACGCACAGCCTTAGAGCATGTTGGATACTCCGGCAGGTGGCCAAAAGTGGTGAGGATCTACTCCTCCCAAATACCACAGAGCACCATCCCGTGGACAACAATACGGTGTTAACGGTCTTTGAGACCTTCGCGTCAAATAATAGACACAAGCAAACACTCCGCAGCATGGCCGAAATCTGCCACATAGCAGAAATAAATCCTTGGAGTGACACGGCTATTACATTCAATGCCAGTGACGAACCTAAATTCCAAACAGCCCGAGCACCAGCCGCACTGATCCTCAGTCCAATCGTGGACGGCTTTCGACTCACCAAGGTACTCATGGACGGCGGCAGCGGATTAAACCTCATCTATGAGGAAACTCTTCAAAAGATGGAAATAGACTAGAGCCGCATTGAGAAAAGTAGCACAACCTTTAGAGGAATCATCCCCAGTCGGGAAGCACGCTGTGCTGGGAAAATCACACTAGACGTGGTATTCGGCACGCCGGACAATTACAGGTCGGAAGAAATTACATTCCAAGTGGCCCCGTTCAGCAGCGGATACCCACTCTATTAGGGCGGGAGGCGTTTACAATCTTCCAAGCCATACCCCATTACAGGTACATGAAGCTCAAAATGCCCGGGCCCAACGGAATCATCACTCTTGCTAGTGATCCGGACATAGCACTCCGCGCCGAAAACAAGACAGCTGCACTGGCCCTTGAAGCACTATCCGAAGCCCTAGCGGCCGAGGAACTAACTGCGCTGGGCTCCACGGTGAACAGGGACGACGTGATACTCGATAAAAGATCCAAGTCCACCTCCTTTAAACCGGCAGACAAAATAGTCAAATTCCAAGTCCATCCAACGGACCCTACAAAAACAGCTTCCATCGGGGCACAATTAAACCTTGATGTCAACGCCGCACTGCGAGAGTCCCTACGCGAGAACTGGGACATTTTTGCTTGGCACCCTTCAGACATGCCAGGAATCCCACGCAGGCTGGCTGAGCACAGCCTAAATATCCTAAAAGGATTCAAGCCAATCAAGCAGGATCTTCGATGTTTCTCCGAACCTAAGAGACAAGTCATGGGAGAGGAACTAGCCAAGATATTGGAGGCCGGATTCATCAGAGACATAAAACATCTGGACTGGCTAGCAAACCTGGTGATGGTACCAAAGAAGGACAAATCCTGGCGCTTGTGCGTCAATTTTAAGGACCTTAATAAGGCATGCCCAAAGGATCCCTTCCCCCTCCCCCGCATCGATCAAATCATCGACGCTACCGTTGTACATGATTCATTGTGTTTCCTCAACGCATACTCCGGCTACCATCAAATTAAAATGGCAGAGCCAGACCAAGCCGCAACGGCATTCATCACACCATACGGCCCATTCTGCTTCAACACAATGCCCTTCGGGCTCAAAAACGCCGGCGCAACATACCAGCGCATGATTCAGACATGTCTGGCAAACTAGATTGGCAAAATAGTGGAGGCATACGTAGACGACGTGGTCATTAAAACCAAGCATGTCGAAACTCTAGTAGACGACTTGAGGCTCACATTCGACAACCTCCGAACATATGACATCAAGCTCAATCCGGAAAAATGCGTTTTCGACGTACCAGCCGAAAATCTCCTGGGATTCATTGTCTCCAGTAGAGGTATTAAAGCTAATCTGGCCAAAATCTGAGCATTGTCACAGTTGTCTACCCCAATAGACCTCAAAGAAATACAAAAATTGACTGGATGCGTGGCGGCTCTAAGCCGCTTTATCTCCCGCATGGGAGAAAAGGCATTACCCCTTTATCGCCTCCTCCGGCGCACCGAACAATTCGACTGGACGGATGCCGCCACGGCCGTACTCAACGAAATAAAAGCAATATTGGCAACAAACCCAGTCCTGGCCGCGCCAAACATTGGCAAACCAATGCTATTATACATTGCGACAACTCATCAAGTCGTAAGCGCAGTGCTCGTCGTCGAGCGAGAAGTGGACGTACACAAATTCCCCCTCCAAAAGCCGGTTTACTATGTGTCCACTATCCTTACTCCATGAAAGTCACGGTACCCGCATTATCAAAAGATAGCGTACGCAGTATTTATGGCATCCCGGAAGCTGCGACACTACTTTCAAGAGTGTACGATAACGGTAGTCTCGGAAGTACCACTTAACGATATTATAAACAACCGCGACGTGATGGGCCGGATTGCCAAATGGGCCATTGAGCTCCTCCCGTTCGACATAACTTACAAGCCACGGCGAGCTATTAAGTCGCAAGTTTTGGCTGAGTTCGTTGCTGAGTGGACGGAAGTCGAACTCCCTGAAGAGTACGGCACATATTAAAACTGGATCATGCACTTCGACGGCTCCAAAATGTTGGCTGGTCTGGGGGCTGGCGTCATTTTGACGTCCCCAACAGGAGATACCGTTCAATACGTACTACAGATAATGTATACAGACTCCAACAACGCAGCGGAATATGAGGCCCTTCTACATGGTCTCCGGATGGCAGTATCCATGGGCATTCAACGCCTAGAAGTGCGCGGGGATTCGAACCTCGCGATATCCCAAATAAATGGAGATTTTGATGCCAAGGATCCGAAAATGGTAGCTTATCGCAATGTCATCCTAAAAATGTCAGCTCGGTTCGAGGGGCTCGAATCTCACCATGTGGCTCGGGAAAACAATCAGGCGGCGGAAATCCTCGCCCGCATCGGCGCGAAACGCGACACTGTCCCTCCCAACATATTTTTGGAAAGGCTCTTCAAGCCATCCGTAGCATGGGAAGGGGACACCGGTAACAATAGTTCGGACCCGGCCAAAATACCTGATACCGAACTCTCTGACACAATCGGAGGCTACGCCACCGAAATAACACATTCAGCCCATGAAATAATGGCCATTATTGCCCCGTGGACAGAACCATTCCTGGCCTACCTAACTAGACAGGAACTTTCGGAGGACCAAAATGAGGCACGCTGCATAGTGCGGTGATCCAAGGCCTACAGGGTCCATGAGGGAGAATTGTACAAAAAAAGCGCTACCTGAGTCCTTCAAAGGTGCATCTCCGAAGAGGAAGGGCGTAAACTTTTGGCAGAAATTCACGCCGGACTCGGCGGTCATCATGCCGCAGCCCGGGCTCTTGTATGCAAGGCCTTCCGTACAGGATTCTATTGGCCAACGGCCCGGGCAGATGCACAGGACTTGGTCCAACGTTGCGCCGGTTACCAGCTCTTTGCAAATCAAAGCCACATGCCACCCACCGCCCTCCAAAAAATCCCCATTACATGGCCCTTCGCAGTCTGGGGGCTTGACATGGTTGGACCCCTTAAAGGGGGAACTCACAAGAAAAAATACTTATTGGTCATGGCGGATAAATTCACCAAATGGATAGAGGCTAAACCGGTTAAAACAGCCAAATCCGGACCTGCGATAGATTTCATATCCAGGGTTGTACACCGTTACGGCGTCCCCCACAGCATCATCACTGATAACGGCACGAACTTCATGGCCGACGAGGTAAAACTCTCATGCAGCAAAATGGGCATCAAGCTCGATTACGCTTCAGTCTATCACCCACAAACTAATGGTCAAGTCGAACGAGCAAATGGTCTTATAATGAGCGGCATTAAACCCAGATTAGTGCGCTCCTTAATGGAGTCTGACACGCACTGGGTAGAGGAGCTCAACTCCGTACTCTGGGGGCTGCGGACCACGCCGAATCGTAGTACCGGATATACACCGTTTTTTATGGTGTACGGCACAGAGGCAGTCCTGCCCTGTGGCATAATTCATGACTCACCTTGAGTGCGCATGTACGAAGAAAGAGAAGCCGAGCTCGATCGGTAGGACAGTCTGGACACCTTGGAGGAAGAGCGCGACGTAGCCAAAGCCCGTTCTGCATTTTACCAGCAACAGGCTCGCAGATACCAAAGCAAAGAAGTACAGTCCAAAACATATAACGTTGGCGAACTAGTTCTACGGCTGCCGGATAAGAAAAAGAACAAGCTCGAGCCCAAATGGGAAGGTCCCTTCATTATCGACCAAGTTCTGACCGGTGGAGCGTACCGACTGCGGGATGCATCGACTAGTCGACTCGAGCCGAACCCATGGAACGCAGCCAGGCTTCGAAGATTCTATGCCTAGCACCAGACTTTATGTTAGTCCCCTCCCTTTGTCCATTTTCTGCATATGCATCATCTGTCTTGTTTCCCTTTCTTTCTTTTATTTCTCTAGGCCTTCAAGGGTCACCTTGTGCCTCACTCATACATTACAGATGCGCTAGCCGCACTCTTCATACCTGGGGGCTTCTTTCCTAGAAGCTTAAATTATTTACCTGGGCCTCACGCCCAACACATGTGTTATACTTCCGCATGTACCTTTTTCACCATTATATGCATCGATATGACTTAAGTTTTGGCCAAGCTGGGTTGCCTGGCTCTTGTATTCATGCCCTATGTTCCCGTTAATTCTGCTAGGGCATAAGGGGAGCACCTCTGTGATTGTTACCGCCGGGTTAGCCGGACGTGTACCTCAGACTGGGTGAAGCCAAAAGCTAGCGTTCTTAAGGGAATATTCGGTCGATGAACAAAAGATGACTTTTATTTATAATCCATATCTGCCCCCAGATTCTTTTTATGCGCTTCTTGTCGCAGTCCGGACATGCACTTTAGGGCATGCTTACCCAGGGAAAGGAACCCTTAATGGAACTATTCTCCCTGGAAGATGTTTCTTACTACCCGTGTAATATAACATAACTAGTTGGGCACTTGTCTGATAAAGCACTAATGACCCCTACGCCTGGTCTCCACGCATGCCCTGGTTCTTACATAACCAAGAGGGTATTCGGATACACTCCGGACCGTCGGGTCCTGAGGTCGAAGCAAAAAGGTCCCCCACGACAAACGATCTATAATCCGGCTAGAAGGCATTATACATGTCACTTTAAAATTACATAGTCAATTTGACTGGTTGAATTCCTCTTCAACACCATCCAATAGGCTGTCTAGTCTATGATCCTATTGGGAATACTTTGCGGCCAATTCTACTTGGTCGTACACTAAGCTCACAGGGATCTCTTTCCCATCGGGCCCCACAGGTCCGACCTCGGCCATGTGGTTCGGGTCAGCCTTCGTGTACCGTGTCTAAAACATTGCCTAGGCTTCCCTGACGCCCTGATGGCAGGCCGATATCTTCCATAATTGGAAGCGCCGCCGCGCTCCCTTTAGCTTTTTTGCAAGCTCTCCAAGGCCTTCGGGTATGGAGATGTCCACAAGGCCTGGGCGACGCCTTGCATCACCTGCCGAACTCGTTCGTGCAGCTGTGAGAGCTCGGAAAGAAGGTCACCCGTTGAACCGGGCATTTCCTCAGCAGGACGACCTATTAGCATACCTACAGACATAACTCTGTCAGCCAGCTTCCTCGCTGAACTCTTTTTCAAAGTTCGTTCAAGCACTTACTAAATATGCCGCGTCGAAGCCGCCGATTTTCCTTAAGAGAGTCCGACAGTTGGGCACGAACATCTTGTAGTTCCACGCCCAGCTTGGTGTTGGCATCTAGGAGATCATTTTTCTCCTGCCTCACCCTCGTAAGCATGTTTTAACCGGCCTTCAGCTGGCGTAGGAGCTGTTGCTTATCCGATTTACTCCAGTGTCATCTGCAATTTTATCGTCAGATCTGCATACACGCCGCATTCTATATGATACTTATCATTTGAAGGATATGTTACCAGAGGGGGTCTCTTTGGGCTCCCCTGCTGCGGCCAGTGCGGCCTGAAGTTGGGCTTTGCACTCTTCCAGCTCCTAGGACAGTTGAGTATTTTTTTTGTAAGAACCTGCATAACAAATGATCCTTAAATCAGTTATCCTAACTGTTTCAAGTCTCAGAGGCTACTGATATATATAATCACCAAATTTTCTCACCCGTATGTCTTTTACATACTACTCCGTGGCTCTGGCTAGACCATTTTGAGCAGCACGGAGGTGCGCGTCTCCCGAGTTGAAGGCATCCAATGCCTCTTGGGAGAAACAAGCATCACGAAGAACAGTCCGGCGACGCCTGTGGTTCATGGCACTTTCCACCTCAGAATTGGTGGCGGACAGTTTATCCACATCCTCTGTCGTAGGAGCACCTGGCGCACGCCTCGTATTCGTTCCCGCCTCCGAATCCGGCCTTGGAGCCTGGCTTGTGGAGGCACGATTGGTAGCCTCTCCGGGTATAGTCCGGCGAGCGCTCTTTTTCCTAAAAATAAGGCATGGGTGTTAATACACCTCTGATAATAATGTCTTGCAATAAATATGGCGCGCCGTACCGCTGCGTCAGTGTCTCAATCCGGACTGCGGGTCTTTTCAGCCTGCCTGGCCTCGTGGCCCCTTGTTGGCCAGTCGCCGCAGGCTTAGCCTTCTGCCTCGAGGACCTCCCCTACAAAACACGGCTGTTATAGGGTGATCAAAAACACGCAAGGACAGATCCCTTTTTCAAGTTTGGTGACTTCGGTCTCAGTCACTTGTGAGGCTGGAACTAGCCAAGGGTAATCGGCCGTAATGGCCACCAAAGCATTATCATTGCTCGATTGGTAAAACACCCCATTGATCAGCTCCATAGATATGTCCGGATCCTCTTGGGAGGCCGGGTCGAGGGACCGTCCAGGGTCCTCGGGTTGTGGAGGGGGGTTGTTTATCTCCCTTACAGCCTGGTGCAGTTCCTGCGTAGAAATTGCTAGACTGTATACTTAACTACGGAAATATGAAACGGATGGGCGAGAAAAAGTCTCCTCTTACCCAGCTTGGAGGATTGTACATAGAAAATCCGCCCTGCGGGTTGACACGAAGGAATTCCTCCTCTTCTCCCTTGTACAAAGTGGATAAGATCTTTATTAGATCAGCAACCAATCCTGACCCTTTACAGCCGTAGCGGGTGGCGTCATCCTCCCCGTTGAAATCCCACATGGGGTGGCCTCTATACTGAAGCGGTTGCACCCCCTGCATGATACATATGGCCATGACCTCGATCATGGTCAATCCGGATCGAGCTAAAAAACTTATACGGCTCATCAGGTAAAGAACGTCCCTGTCATCTTCCTCTAGGGAGCCCCGTGGACGCCAGCTCCAGCACTTCTTCAAAGGGGCGTTGTGGAACTCAGGAAGGCCGATCCGAATAGGATCCGGGAGGGGGATGTCTTCTATATAAAACCATTCTGAAGGCCAGTCTTCGGACGTCTTCTTTGGGGTTCTGGACAGGTATCCTGTCCTGGCAACACGCCACACTTCGGCTCCGCCCACTTGATATATTGACCCCTTCTGAGAACGGGGCACAAGGCAGAACAGCTTCTTCCACACAACGAAATGAGCCTCACAGCCCGAAAACAACTCGCAAAGGGCTACGAATCCCGCGATATGCGGCATGGAGGCAGGCGTAAGGTTGTGCAACTGGAGGCCGTAGAACTCCAGGAGCCCCCGGAGAAACCGATGAATTGGGAATCCGAGCCCTCTTACCAAATAAGGGACAAGGCATACATGCTCTCCCTTGGAGGGATTGGGAAGGCTCTCCGCTTGCTGTCCACCATTATAGGTGGCGAGCCCGGCTCGAACCGGGACCATGTACACTGGGGGAAGAAATCCCTTGGTCTAATGCATCACTAATTTGCTGTGCGGGATGGAACATCTCTCCCAATCTCCAGGCTTGGAGCTAGGGGAGCGAGAGGAGGAGCTGCGTTGACCGGCCCTGATGGAATGGATCTCTGTCGGGCGCGCTCCGATGAAGGCTCGCCAAGGGAGGATGGTGTGATTTGGATCTGAATCCTCTCCTTTTTAATAGGCGGCTCATTCACACAGCTAGGAGGGTAAATGTGAAAACACCCTGGCTCTTCACATCCGCTCGACACGTGGAAACCATTATTGGGCGTGGAAGCCAAGGAGTGCAACATTCACAAGAAACCGGACACTATTTCGACAGGTACACAAAATTTGGAGAGGAACCCGCCTTGCAATGTCAAAGACAATACTGCGCGCCAGACTCATCATCATTGAAGCCTGGTTCAGGGGCTACTGAGGGAGTCCTGGATTAGGGGGTCTCCGGATAGCCGGACTATATCCATTGGCCGGACTGTTAGACTATGAAGATACAGGATTGAAGACTTTGTCTCGTGTCCGGATGGGACTCTACTTGGCGTGGAAGGCAAGCTAGGCAATACGGATATGGATATCTCCTCCTTTGTAACCGACCTTGTGTAACCCTAACCCTCTCCGGTGTCTATATAAACCGACGGGTTTTAGTCCGTAGAACAACAACCACAACATACAATCATACCATAGGCTAGCTTCTAGGGTTTAGCCTCGCTGATCTCGTGGTAGATCTACTCTTGTACTACCCATATCATCAATATTAATCAAGCAGGACGTAGGGTTTTACCTCCATCAAGAGGGCCCGAACCTGGGTAAAACATCATGTCCCCTGCCTCTTGTTACCATCCAGCCTAGACGCACAGTTCGGGACCCCCTACCCGAGATCCGCCGGTTTTGACACCGACAACGGGCGTGGGTAACCCAACCGTGTCATCAATTACGGCGCTTGGGGGATAAGCGAGTTTTACCAGGCTAGTGGGGGCGCATAGCTTCGTCCGCCCTTATAAAGGGATAAGGCTTAACGTTTTTCTACCCACGCCTTCTTCCTCCTTGCTCATCCATTCTCGCGCACTCGAGCTCCAACGCCCAAGTCCACATCCTTCTCCTCAACCTTCTCCAAACATGTCCGGAGCGGGAGGCAAGTGGATGGCTTCCTCCATTATAGAGGGACACATCAAAAAGCTGAGCGGAGCCAGATACTTAGCCGCGAATATCGCGCATCGGCTGCCCGCTGCGGGGCAGATCGTCCCCACCCCGGAACCTCATGAGAGGGTAGTTTTCCTCCACCACTTCCTCCTCGGACTGGGTTTCCTCTTCATCCATTCGTCTGCGGTCTCATGTTCTACAATGGGCTGGACTTTCATGATCTCGCCCCGAACTTCATTCTCAACATTTCGGCGTTCATCGTCGTCTGTGAGGCTTTCCTCCGCATCCGCCCCCACTTCCGTCTATGGCTGAAGACCTTCAGTATCAAGGCGAAGGTGGTGGGAGGCCAACAAGCGGAATGCGGCGGAGCCATGGTGGGCAAGATGCCCAATGTTATATGGCTTGAGGGCTCCTTCGTGGAGACCATAATGGGGTGGCAATCGGCCTGGTTCTACATCACCGAGCCGCGCGACACCAACTCGGCGGCGGCCCCCAAGTTTCGATCCGGATTCCCTACGCGGCTCACCTCCTGGAAAGAGAAGGGCCTGTCCTAGGGTTCATCGGTGGAGCTGGACGGACTCCAGAAATGTATCCGGAACATGGCAAGCAAGAAGCTCAAGCTTGTCAACATAGTCCTGGTCATGCTCGTCCGCCGGACCCTCCCATGTCAACAACAGGATTTCAACTTATGGGAGTTCGACCTGGCCCGGCACCAGACTCTAAGAGAGCTCTTCGACACGACGCACAAAGACGTCTGGAGGGTGCTGTTCAAGGGTGCTGAGGTCCCTCCTTCTCTTAACGAGGACCGCGGGCTAGGCGCGAAGCGCCTAGCTCATTCGGTGAGTTCTATACATCCGGTAGAATATTTCTTTCCCCTAGCTTAACCATGTGCGGGGTCTGAGTTCCATGCCTTTGACAGGACAGGGTGGAGACGTCGGGGCAGATTAACTCTCCGGCCCCTCTGCCTGAAGATACTGCGGATGCTCACCTGATGGAGATGCTGACTCCGGCTCCTTACAAGGTGCCGGAGAAGACCAAGAAGGCCATGGGAACCCGAAAGAGTTCCCGGTGCCAGGTGGTATCTGACTCATCGTCCGATGACTCTGCGATGCACTCCTCCCCCGAAGACAAGGAGGAAGATGAAGATGCTCCCCCTCTAGTCGGGGGAGACAAGAAAAGGAAGGCCGCCACAACCGGGGGGGCGAAGGGTCCAAGAAGGGAAGGACTCTCCTTCTGGACTACTCCACCACTGCCGCCGAAGACGAAGACGAGTGGCTTCTCAGGGCCAAGCCCCTAGCAAAGTCATAAGTATTCAGATACCAGAGTAACTCATAGCATGCCTTTGTCGCACTGCTTCTCCTAACGCCGAATTATGGTTATGCAGACCGCCCCGAGCCCGTATCAACGTATCCTCATCGGACGGCTCCCTGGACTCGTCGGATATGGATAGCGATCCACTTCCGACCGCCACCTCCCCTTGCCCTACGGACAACGCCGAGGTATAGTCCCAAGATGCACCGGGTCGACGGGAGACAGTCCTGGAGGCGCCTCAAGGAGACCTTCCGGACTCCGGCAGCAGAGGGAGCAAGGCTCCCGAGGGCTCCGAGTTCGGCCCTCAACCGAACACCGCGCAGGAACCTCCAGTGGTTCCGGACTTGGGCAGGCGGCCTTCTTCCAAAAGGGGCAAAATGCATGTGCCGGTGACCCCCGTCCATCCGGAGGCACCGGACAATCTGCTGGGAGCGCTTCGCAGCGCTTCCATCGACGAAGAGCACCGCACTATTATGAGTGCGGTGGTCGAGAAGGTTCAGTCCGCCAAGAGCAGACTGACTGAAGCCTGTCCCAGCCTTCTAACAGGCTTTGAGGTAAGTATTTGAAATAAAGGAAAAATGTTACCGCATAGACAGTAGCCCATGATGCTCTGTTTGGTGTTCAAAAGGAAAAGCCGAATAGAGGATCAACTAATATCTGCAGGAGTCTAATATAAGTATGTCTATATGCGTATGCAGGCTTTGCTGCTGACCTCTGCCGCACTGACTGCGGAGGTCGCCGTACTGAAGCAGGACCTCGAAGGGTCCAAGAAAGTGCTCGGTCTTGCTAAGAGGCAGCTCGAGGAGAACAAAGGTAAGTGATAACCCACAAGTATAGGGGATCGCAACAGCTTTCGAGGGTAGAGTATTCAACCCAAATTTATTGATTCGACACAAGGGGAGCCAAAGAATATTCTCAAGTATTAGCATCTGAGTTGTCAATTCAACCACACCTGGAAACTTAGTATCTGCAGCAAAGTGTTTAGTAGCAAAGTAATATGATAGTGGCGGTAGCGGCAACAGAAGTAAAGACAGCAAAAGTAATGTTTTTGGTATTTTGTAGTGATTGTAACAGTAGCAGCGGAAAGTAAATAAGCGAGAACCAGTATATGGAAAACTCATAGGCACCGGATCAGTGATGGATAATTATGCCGGATGCGGTTCATCATGTAACAGTCATAACATAGGGTGACACAGAACTAGCTCCAATTCATCAATGTTATGTAGGCATGTATTCCGTATATATTCATACGTGATTATGGAAAAAAAGAACTTGCATGACATCTTTTGTCCTACCCTCCCGTGGCAGCGGGGTCCTATTGGAAACTAAGGGATATTAAGGCCTCCTTTTAATAGAGAACCGGAACAAAGCATTAGCACATAATGAATACATGAACTCCTCAAACTATGGTCATCACCGGGAGTGGTCCCGATTATTGTCACTTCGGGGTTGCCGGATCATACACATAGTAGGTGACTATAGACTTGCAAGATAGGATCAAGAACTCACATATATTCATGAAAACATTATAGGTTCAGATCTGAAATCATGGCACTCGGGCCCTAGTGACAAGCATTAAGCATAGCAAAGACATAGCAACATGAATCTCAGAACATGATGGATACTAGGGATCAAACCCTAACAAAACTAACTCGATTACATGATAAATCTCATCCAACCCATCACCGTCTAGCAAGCCTACGATGGAATTACTCACACACGGCGGTGAGCATCATGCAATTGGTGATGGAGGACGGTTGATGATGATGACGGCGACGAATCCCCCTCTCCGGAGCCCCGAACGTTCTCCAGATCAGCCCTCCCGAGAGGTTTTAGGGCTTGGCGGCGGCTCCGTATCGTAAAACGCGATGATTTCTTCTCTCTGATTTTTTTTCTCTCTGAAAGCAAATATATAGAGTTGGAGTTGGCGTCGGAGGGTATCCAGGGGGCCCACGAGGTAGGGGGCGCGCCCTAGGGGGGGGCGCCCCCCACCCTCGTGAGAAGGGTGTGGGCCCCCTGGTCTTCATCTTTGGTGAGGATTTTTTATTATTTTTTCTAAGATGTTCCGTGGAGTTTCAGGTCATTCCGAGAATATTTGTTTTCTGCACATAAAACAACACCATGGCAATTCTGCTGAAAACAGCGTCAGTCCGGGTTAGTTCCATTCAACTCATACAAGTTAGAGTCCAAAACAAGGGCAAAAGTGTTTGGAAAAGTAGATACGACGGAGACGTATCAGTAAGTACTACCTAGTCTATGGATATATATAAAAAGAATGCGATTGCAAAATGACAGGATCATCGTAAAATTGCCAGGGTCGACGACCGAGGTGGAGACCCTGAAGCAAGCGCTATTCAAGGACGAAAACAAAGCGGCCCAGGAGCGCACCGAGCGGGAGAGGCAGGAGGCACGAGTGGGCGAGGGGCAGCAAGAGCTCCAGGCGCTCGTCACGAAGCACGAGGCATTGGAGCTTGACCTGAAGACGCGAGAGTCTAAGCTTGCTGCGGCCCTTGAGAGTGCAAAGAGTGCCAAGGCAGAAGCCCAAAAGGCCCTCCGGGAGATTGATGCGATGAAGAAGATAGCGGCAGGTAAGGCATTCAATATGCAAAGCAAGCATGTGAAAGTAAATTACTTGTTACTTACCCGAGTCCGGAGCTCTCTAGGAGCATTCTCAGATTTGCCCCGTAGCGTGTCGGATGCCGCACAGTTTTACCAGGCCGAGGAGGGAAGCTCAACAGAGAAGTTGTTCTGGTCTCAGTATACTGGGACCGAACACCCGATGCCTCTGAGCGACCAGCTGAAGCAACTGGTCGAGCTGCACAAGGCGGCCGAACAGGCAATGAAGGGCTTTATAGTCTAGATGTGGCCTGGCGACGCCCTTCCCAACAGCTACTTCGGCCTGGTGAGGCAGCTTGTGGATGCCTGCCCACGGCTGGAAGTCATCAAGCGGTCCGTCTGCATCGAAGGTGCACGCCAGGCTTTCGCCCGTCCGAAGGTGCACTGGGCTAAGATGGATGTCGTGAAGCTGTGAAGGAGGGGCCACCGGCAGGCAAGGAGCATCGCAACCCCGAGATGTACTATGAGGGTGCCCGTCTCATAGCGGACGAGTGTACGAAAGATGTAATATTTGAGTAAACTTGCTCGTGTAATCCTGTATTTATGAAAACGTGTTCATATGCGCTATGCAACGCTTGTTTGAATCTAAAATATTGCCTTCTGTTTGACTGTTTATCAAGTCTGAGAGATGGCTAGTCATCGGCTTCTGCCCCCATGCCACGAGTGCTGGGGTGTTCGGGATAAACCTGAGCACTCTTGTTCCCATTTTTTGGTCCTTTGAGGGAGGTGCTCAGCACAACGAACAAGGCAATCGGACCATAATGCGTTATCACTCTCACTTAGCCATAGAATTCTATAATTTTAAATTTCGGCGAAGCCCCTAGTGTTCAGAAGGCCGAATTCAGGGCGCTATACACGCCTTAAGTCGGAAAGGGCCGACTCCTCGCTCTAAGCGGCATAAGTCTTTAAGGACTTGAAACCTCTCGAACAGCGACCAATCTCTCGCCTTATCATGACAGTCAGTTTTAGCTTTCTCTACTGAGGTGCTTAGCCCAGCAGAACCGGGGCACAATCGCATTAGTTCTCCCAGTGCTACCTTAGTCGATATAGCGGAACGTAAGGTACCAAAACATGGGAGCCGGGCAAACCCAACTATTGACCCAAGACATGATTCGGAACTGATGCATATAATGCTATAAGTTCGGGGTGCCATACTGTCGGAAGTGTTCGGACTTCTCACGCCGTATTATGGGGTATGCTTAAGCCCCTAGCGTATTGGCTGTACCAGAGCGTACGGGTGCTAGATGTCATGAATGAACACACACACACACACACATATATATATATATATATATATATATAAACGAGGAATGCAATAATAGTCTTAATGCTATGCATTGCTTATTCAAAAAGGTGCGTTAAAGCAGAATGATACAAGTAGTGCGATAAGCAAAAAGTAGGACTGTTTGACATGTCCCTTCCAAGGGCAAGCTGAGGAATAATATTAAAGCAAGTATTTCACTCGTTATCGTAATCCACCTGGGAGTTCCATGGTGTGACGTAGCTTTCTGCCTCCTTGGTTGCTGCATCATGTGTTCGGCAATCATGCTGCCGGACAAGGTTTCCAGAGATTAAAGTCCTGAACGAGGAAAATAACAAAGCGGGAAGCACCTAGTGCGGTTAAGCCGCGTCTTGGAGCGTGTTGTAGTCGTGCCCCCTCCCTACCTGTGCCCATGGTATTTTTAATGTGTAATTATGTACGCGTGGCACGAATTTTGCCATTTGTCTTGGGCCGGAGTGGGGGCCGCATTGCTATGCGAGCTCGGAACGTGCCAGGCGGTCCTGTTGCCGATTACCCCGGGTGCACTTGAAGGTGTTCGGGTCCTTAATCGCCGAACTAGTGGATTGCCTTAAGAGGCTTCCTTGCGCTTCTGCTGCGAGGGCTGCGGTGTGCTCCTCCGTTTGGAGAGAGCGCTCTGTGTTTCCGTTAACTATAATGACCCCCCGAGGTCCTGACATCTTGAGCTTGAGGTATGCATAATGCGGTACCGCATTGAATCTCGCAAATGCGGTTCGCTCGAGCAGTGCATGATAGCCACTACGGAACGGGACTATATCGAAGATTAGCTCTTCGCTTCGGAGGTTATCCGAGGATCCGAAGACCACTTCCAATGTGACTGAGCCTGTGCAATGGGCTTCTACACCTGGTATGACGCCTTTAAAGGTCGTTTTTGTGCGTTTGATCCTTGAGGGGTCTATACCCATTTTTGCGCACTGTGTCCTGATAAAGTAGGTTCAGGATGCTGCCGCCATCCATAGGGACTCGAGTGAGGTGAAATCCGTCAATGATTGGGTCTAGGACCAGTGCGGTGAATCCGCCATGACGGATACTAGTGGGGTGGTCCCTGCGATCGACGGTGATTGGACAGGAGGACCATGGGTTGAACTTTGGGGCGACTGGCTCCAACGCATATACGTCCCTGAGCGCACGCTTCCGCTCCCTCTTGGGGATGTGGGTTGCATATATCATGTTCACCCTCCGCACTTGTGGGGGAACCTCTTCTGTCCTCTGGTGTTCGGCTACCGGGGCTCCTCCTCGTGGTTGCTATGTGACCCCTTATCTTTGTTTTCGGCATTTAACTTGCCGGCCTGCTTGAACATCCAACGATCCATGTTGGTGTGGTTGGCTGGCTTGTCGGGGGTGCCGTGTATTTGACACGAGCGATCGAGTATGCGGTCCAAACTGGATGGGCCCGGAGTGCTTCTTTTGAATGGCTTTTTCCACTGACCGGGTTTAGAGCCTTTGAATCCGGCATTAACTTCCGTATCCTCGGTATTGTCGCTGTTAATGCGGCGCTTATGTTTGTTGCGACGTGACCTGCCGTTGTCGTCCTTGGTATCCGAAGTACCATGGTTCTTTGATATGTTATTGCTGCGAGCCAACCAGCTGTCCTCTCCCGCACAGGTCATGAGTGTCGTGAGGGCTGCCATAGATTTCGGCTTTTCCTGGCCAAGGTGCCGGGCGAGCCATTCGTCGCGGATGTTGTGCTTAAAAGCTGCTAGGGCCTCTGCATCCGGACAGTCGACGATTTGATTTTTCTTTGTTAGGAACCGTGTCCAGAATTGCCTGGCCGATTCCTCTGGCTGCTGAATTATGTGGCTCAAGTCATCGGCATCTGGTGGTCGCACATAAGTGCCCTGAAAGTTGTCGAGGAATGCAGCTTCCAGATCTTCCCAACAGCCAATGGACTCTGCTCGCAAGCTGTTAAGCCAATGCTGAGCTGGTCCTTTGAGTTTGAGTGGGAGGTATTTAATGGCGTGTAGATCATCACCGCGGGCCATGTGGATATGCAGGAGGAAATCCTCGATCCATACCGCAGGATTTGTTGTGCCATCGTATGATTCTATATTTACAGGTTTGAAACCCTCTGGGATTTGATGATCCATTACTTCGTCTGTGAAGCATAAGGGGTGTGCGGTGCCTCTGTACTGGGCTATATCGTGACGCAGCTCAAATGAGTCTTGCCCGCTGTGTTCGGCCCAGCCGGACTTACTTTTACTGTATCCGGTGTGACGAATATCGTCTCGCATAGTGGCGCGCCCTCATGATCCATAGATCGATCTTGCATGTTTTGCTTTGTCCTCCAATATGTCTCGCAGGTCTGGCGTATTTCCCCATGCCTTTTTATTTGAATGGCGTCGGGGTGCGGGCTGAGCTTTTGGCTGGAATGCCTCTCTGTCGCGGCCGCGAGGTGGTCGATCGGCCGCGTCATACGCCGGGGATGTAGGTTTTGGTGCTTCCTCCTCTAGACGGGGTAGCAACCTGCATTTTGGGTAACTCTTGGAGGGGCTTTCGAGTTTATATTCCTCGGCCGCAAGGACTTCAGTCCATCTGTCAGCTAATAAATCTTGATCAGCTTGAAGCTGCTGCTGCTTTTTCTTAAGGCTATTTGCCGTGGCTATAAGCCGACGCTTGAAGCGCTCTTGTTTGACAGGATCCTCTGGCACGACGAATTCGTCATCGTCGAGGCTTGCCTCGTCTTCGGAGGGAGGCATGTAATTATCATCCTCCGCCTCTCCATCTGCCCCTCTCTTAGGAGGGCTGGCTTCTCCATCCTCCTGCTCTAAATCTTGTTGGAGGGGATTGTTGCCGTCTTCGGCACTATCCGGAGTGATATTATCTCCTGTGCCGGTATCACCACTATTGCCTTGGAGGGACTTAGAGCGGCACCTCTGACATTGGCGCTTGGATTGCTTCTTGGAGGGGTCATCCTCCGTTGTCTCGTCGCCATTGCCTTCTTTGGGTTTGTCCACCATGTATATATCATATGATGAGGTGGCTGTTGTCGGTGTCAAAACCGGCGGATCTCGGGTAGGGGGTCCCGAACTGTGCGTCTAGGCCGGATGGTAACAGGAGGCAAGGGACCTGATGTTTTACCCAGGTTTGGGCCCTCTCGCTGGAGGTAAAACCCTACGTCCTGCTTGATTAATATTGATGATATGGGTAGTACAAGAGTAGATCTACCACGAGATCAGAGAGGCTAAAACCCTAGAAGCTAGCCTATGGTATGATTGTATGTTGTATATGTTTCTATCGACTAGCCTGGCCTCGGTTTATATAATGCACCAGAGGCCTAGGATAACAAGAGTCCTAGCCGAATACGCCGGTGGGGTGGAGTCCTTGTCTTGATCACCAAGTCTTGTGGAATCTTCCTTGTATGCGGCAGCTGTCCGAACTGGCCCATGAGTATGCGGCCATGGGGGTCCTCGGCCCAATCCAACTAATCGGGAGACGATGTGATGAGTACCCCCTAGTCCAGGACACCGTCAGTAGCCCCCTGAACCGGTCTTCAAGTTAGGGACGCTCCTCGATTCTTCCGAACTGTTCTTCATCTTCGGTTGACGGTCTTGAAAACTGGTTCAACAAATCTTCTCATCTTCGATCTTGAGGATCGCCGAAATTCATTCGGCGAGTTTACACGTCGGGTATCCGAGGAGCCCCTTTAAGTTTCCGGCCTTGTTATTTTTATGCCACACCTTGGGTTTGAAGTTGTTCCCGGGAGGCGGTGTCCTCTTGCGTCCGAGCTCTAATGCCGAACTGCATTTGAGGTATCTTTTGCGGCCGAGCACCAATGTCGGACCGCTTTCGAGCTCCAATGCCTGAATGTATCCGAGCTCCAATGCCGGACTGTATCCGAGCTCCAACGCCGGACTATATCTGAGCTCCAACGTCGGACAGTGTCCCAATTCCAACGCCGGACTATATCTGAGGTGTCATATCACCTTGGTTCAAAAAATTTGAAGGAGTTTAGCCAAGTTTAATGCCGGAAATGCCCTCTATGGAGCCAGCCACTAGCGCCCGAGCTTGGTGCACCACCCCTACTGTGGGCCAATTTTTTGTCAATATTTTTTATTATTGCAATTTCTTCTCTGCTGAGATATATTGCCAGTAGCCCTCAAGGTGTGTATTCGGTCTAAAACCCGAGATGCACCTGAAGGACGACGTAAGACCGCTGATCCCAGTAGCCGCTGAGACTCAGGTTGATTTGCAAAATCGGCCTGAGGATCAAGTCCTAACTCGGCAGAATACTTCGGGACACAAAAAGCGGCGTGCTTGGTCCTCGAGACTCAGGTTGGGTGCGGCCGACCAACCTGAGGATCAAAATCTCCTCGGCAACTGTATTGCACTAAAAAATTTCTGCATTGAACAGGCAATGCAGTAGCCCCCGAGACACTGGTCGGGTGGCAACACCAGATCAGGGGATTGATGTGCCCCTTTAATATTTGTAAATAATAAGGCCGAAGCCCAGTAGCCCCCGAGCCTTAATGCGGGCACGGGTGGCCGAATTAAGGATCGATATCCATAGTAAAATCACAAATTATGTGTAATGACTCTATGTATCCAAGTACTTTATGTCATTAATGCTTGGATCCGCATTGTACAAAACTTTGTTGACTGACCATCGGCTTCCACCTCCTCGGCTAGTAGCCGAGGAGTGTTTGTCCTACTTTATAAAGCCTTTATGAGGGCAAAGATTTACGACAAACAAGGCAATCTGGCCATACGGTTTTATGAACAAAGGTACGCAGAGAGATATGTTATATTACTGTTTAACATAAGAAATGTCTTCCAAAGAAAATAGTCCCGCTATCGGTTCCTTTCTTTGGGTTGTCGTGCTAAGCATGATCATGCAGCTCAGCTCTAATCTAAGAGCATAATATCGAGGATTTAGTTTGGGAGGCCAGTTAATAGCCCCCGGTAGTGTTCGGCGACAGTCGAGGTCAAGCCGTAAACACTTCGGCCATTGTTATGAATGGCCCGTCATTTAACACTGTCATCGGATTGCTGACCAGTTTACGCTTATTGTGACAGTCACATTTTGGCTTTCTCCACTGAGGTGCTTAACCATGTGAGCTGGAAGCAAAATCGCAGTGGTTCTCCCTTTGCACACCTAGCCGAACAAAGCGGAACATAGGAGGCAAGCGCAGGAGCCGGGCAACCCAACTATTGACCAAAGACACAATTCGAAACCAATGCATATATAGTGAGATCCGAGAATGTTTTTGCCGAATCTATAAAGGTGTCCGGCATTGCACTGCGAGACTTGTGCTGAAAACACACAAATAGTTTAGAAGTGCCATAAGCTTGGAAAACCAAAAAACCGTCAGTAAAAACTTGACGTCCAAACAAGATCAAGTGTTCGGTGCCAATCCGAAAATTGGACTTTAGAAGAAAAAAAATAAAATGCTTCTGTCGTACTTTAACATGACACATCCTATCTCAAGACTTCAAGCGGGTCAGCCTACGGCTTCAACCTCCTATCTCGAAGGCGGAGTACTTCTCGTTAGACCAGTTTAGCGAACTAAACTCGAGCGGTCACTAGAGAGAAAATGGGTTATCTGGCTATTGACCACACACTCACGTCGAAAAAGGAGCGATAGAAAAATACTTTGCAATGACTAAGAAGAAAACACATTTACTATAAAATAGCTCATATAAATTTTAAGAGCCCCCAAGTGACTTGGGTAAAAGACTTTATGTATAATGATTGTATGTACCGAAGTACTTATATCATATCTTTGTTCAACCGAACTTTAAACGCGTGTTAACCGACCGTCGGCTTCTCCCTCTTCGGTCAAGGACCGAAAAGTGTTATGTACTCCACCTGTCGAGAATATCGACAGTGTTTCCGATAACCAGGCAACCGGGCCATAAGGCTGTAACGGACAAAGCGCGCTCAGGGAACTCATGCTATATTACAGACGAAGTGTAAGAAGCATCTTCGAAGAAAATAGTACCCCCACCGATACCTTTCTTCGGTGCTCATTATTACTATGAGACTTGTGCAATAGATTTTTTGTACTCATGAGTTCCGTTGTGTGCCGACGATGATTGAAAACAATAAGAGCGCTAGCTTTCGGCTTCACCCAGTCTAAGGTCAGAGCTTGGAGGACCCGTTCGTAACAATTGCAGAGGTGCTCCCTTTACTCCCTAGCCGAATAATCGGGAATGTAAGGGTAAGCACAGGAGCTAGGCAACCCAGCTTGCAAATCGCTTAAGTCAATATGGTGCATATTGTGGCGTGATACATGAATAAGGAACGAAGCCGTACAAGTATAATCATATGCAAGAGGAAAAGCTTCCTAAAGGAAGCCCCCAAATAAACGGGGTATTTGAATATGTGTGTCACAAACAAAATTTGGACAAGGAAATTTTTTACAAGCAATTTTTTCCCAAAAAAGTATAATGCTTGGTCGAACCGAACACAAGTTAAAAATTAAAACTTTGAGCATGAAAGCGACTTAGCTGGTTAATGTGTTCGGCATTGATGACGCGGTCCGAGCTTGATGCGGGACAAGGTTCCATCCCCCAAGCCGGTCCCGATGTGGCGGAGCGGAGAGCTCGACACGCCGAAGTGGTGACATAGCACGGTCAATGTAGACTGGCAGAGGGATGCCGAAGTCCCCGGATCATTTTCCTGTGCACAAAAAGTAGTGCAAACCGGAGATAATAGTAATAATAATAAAAAAAATCGTTGCATAATAAATAATTTATGCAAAGTGAGTAATAAAAGAAATATGGCCTGGGGCCGAAGTCAATGTCGATGCAGGGCGTCGGCGTGATGCGGTAAAGGCGTGGCAAAGCCTGAATTCATAGGTCGGTCCGAGTTCCGGATGCGGCGTTCGCCGGACTATGTACGGAAACTGACCGAACCACCACGCGACCATCGTTAATGCGGCCATCATTTGATAGACCTGTGTACAGATGATGGAGAAACCCAAACAAGCAAAAGGTACTAGGATTAATAGCACCAGGTTTATTTGTTGTAGCGAAGAAAGGTGATTCCCAAAATTGGGACTCGATCCGCACACCCATTGCCTGAATGGCGATAAAGGACGTTATGGCGATGCTGGCAAAGGTTGGCTTGCCGAGGCAAAGCCCTCGGTCCAGCTAACATGACGGAGCTGGTCGGCTAGTGACGCCGAAGTCTCTGGAGTAGGTTGATGAAGAGATGGCAAAGCCCCCGGTCCAGCCGAGATGTCGAAGCCTCGATGTCAGCCGATGGGTTGAAGTAGGTCGGCGTGATGGACACCAGCTTGAAGAAGCAATACTGCGGCCCTGCCGATGCAGGTCGTGACGTGGTCGATGCTGGCTTGATGAAGCGACCGTGCGGTGATGCCGGTATGCCCACTCCGTGTAATCCGTGGGGCGGCGATGTTGGTGATGATTTATCCTTCGCGATGCCGGACTCTTGTTCGGCTTGCCGAGATGATGATCCGAAGAAGTTGAGCTCGGCTCAACAAAGTGACGACATGTCTAGCGCAGGTTGGCAGCCGTGGAGCAATATTGCCAGACTGGTTTGACACCAGCATGATGTTGAAGATCATGTTCAACAGATCTTAAAATTAGTGGGATGTGTTCGGGAACAAAACACAATACCCGATACAAAACTTCCTTCAAAATGTATGTCCGAAATCCCGTTACGAACTCGGGTCGGATTCATTTTCGCGTAGAAAACAGATCCGAAAAGTGATGCACTAATCGGAAGGTTCCCGGAGTTTGGATGGTCGGATCGAGCCGAAATTTTGAGAGGTGATAGATATAGGAATTCCGTAGCCGATCAACGGTTGGATCTTCCAAAGGACATCCGAGCTAGAACCTAGACACCACGCCCTAAACTCATCCAGATTCCCGTCCAGATTTGACAGGGCTCCGGTATATCGTGGATTGCCAGAGATTCATCTATCGGAACTCGACGAAATTTTCCAGGGTTGTTGTAGACTCAATTCCGCACAATTCCACCAAAGCGATCTTTAAAAATACACTTGAGGAGGCGGTGGCGGCGGACACAAGTTTGTTGTCCAGAAAAACAGCACGGTCGCCCGAGGGCAATGTTGACGTTGAGCCCCCGGGCTCCCTGGATGATTCGTCCATGATCTTGATAGAGATCGGAGTTGATGTTTATAAAGGCCCTCATCCGAACATGACGATCGGAGGTAGGGTGCAGTCCTTGGTCAAACCAAGGTGACCAGTCGAGCTGGTGACGAAGATGCTGAAGTCGCAGTTGATCTGCAGGCGAGTCATCAACCTTTTGCCGAACACACAGCGAAACTCTCAATGAAAGCACCAATGTCGGTGTCAAAACCGGCGGATCTTGGATATGGGGTCCTGAACTATGCGTCTAGGCCAGATGGTAACAAGAGGCAAGGGACACGAAGTTTTACCCAGGTTCGGGCCCTCTCGATGGAGGTAAAACCCTACGTCCTGCTTGATTAATATTGATGATATGGGTAGTACAAGAGTAGATCTACCACGAGATCAGAGAGGCTAAAACCCTAGAAGCTAGCCTATGGTATGATTGTATGTTGTATATGTTTCTATCGACTAGCCTGGCCTCAGTTTATATAATGCATCAGAGGCCTAGGATAACAAGAGTCCTAGCCGAATACGCCGGTGGGGTGGAGTCCTTGTCTTGATCGCCAAGTCTTGTGGAATCTTCCTTGTATGCGGCAGCTGTCCGAACTGGCCCATGAGTATGCGGCCATGGATGTCCTCGGCCCAATCCAACTGATCGGGAGACAATGTGATGAGTACCCCCTAGTCCAGGACACCGTCAGCTGTCCAGTGCCCAGTGGGCAGTGATTCCTCTTCGTCTCCCGCATCGTCGTCCATACCGTCGATGTCTTCGGAGTCGAAGTCGAGCATGTCGGTTAAGTCGTCGACAGTGGCGACTAAGTGGGTGGTGGGTGGGCGGCGAATTTCTTCGTCATCCGCATCCCAATCCTGCCGGACATAGTTCGGCCAGGATCCTGCTGACAAAGAGAGAGACCTTAATGAGTTCAGTATGTCGCCGAAGGGCGAGTGCTGAAAAATATCCGCGGAGGTAAACTCCATGATCCGCGCCCAATCGGATTCGATAGGAACGGGCGCAGGCGGTTCGGAGTCCGTGGCCGGAGAAGGATCCGGCAGTTTGACAACACGGCTCTCGTGCAGGGTAAGGTCGATATTCGGCTCGATCGCCGCCGAGGATACGGCCTCCGTGACGGGGTCTATCCACCTGTCCATGGATGGCGCAACTGACTCTGAATTGAGACTTAGAGAGGCTGCCAGTGCGGTCTCCTGAATATGGTCAGATGGCAGAGCTAAATCGTACTCATCGTGACCGTGTGGCGCACAAGGCAGGGGCTCGAATCCGTCGAAGATCAAGTCTCCGCAGACATTGGCTGTGTAATTTAAGCTTCCAAACCTGACCTGGTGGCCAGGGGCGTAACTTTCGATCTGCTCCAGATGGCCAAGCGAGTGTAAGGGGTGCGCCTTGGCCTATATGGGCCAAGGGCACCAGCCCCTATAGGCCCATGCGCCTAGGGTTTCCATATGGGAGGAGTCCCACTAGTGGAAGGCACCTCTAGGTGCCTTGGGGGGAGGGAAACCTCCCTTGGGCAGCCGCACCTAGGAGATTGGATCTCCTAGGCTGGCGCACCACCCCCCTTGGCCCTCCTATATATAGTGGGGGAGAGGAGGAACTTGATACATCAGCCCCTGGCGCCTCCCTCTCTCCCCGTTACGTCTCTCTCTCGTAGTATAGGCGAAGCCCTGCTACTGTGACGCCCTGCATCCACCACCACGCCGTCGTGTTGCTGGATCTTCATCAACCTCTCCCTCTCCCCATGCTGGATCAAGGCGTGGGAGACGTCTCCGGGCTGTACGTGTGTTGAACGCGGAGGTGCCGTCCGTTCGGCACTAGGATCATCGGTGATTTGAATCACGACGAGAATGACTCCATCAACCCCGTTCACTTGAACGCTTCCGCATAGCGATCTACAAGAGTATGTAGATGCACTCTCCTTCCCCTCGTTGCTAGTTTGTCCATAGATAGATCTTGGTGATACGTAGGAAAATTTTGAATTTCTGCTACGTTCCCCAACAGTGGCATCATGAGCTAGGTCTATGCGTAGATTCTATGCACGAGTAGAACACAAAGTAGTTGTGGGCGTTGATTTTGTTCAATATGCCTGCCGTTACTAGTCTTATCTTGATTCGGCGGCATCGTGGGATGAAGCAGCCCGGACCAACCTTACACGTACTCTTACGTGAGACCGGTTCCACCGACAAACATGCACTAGTTTCATAAGGTGGCTGGCGGGTGTCTGTCTCTCCTACTTTAGTCGGATCGGATTCGATGAAAAGGGTCCTTATGAAGGGTAAATAGCAATTGGCATATCACGTTGTGGTCTTTGCGTAGGTAAGAACCGTTCTTGCTAGAAACCCATAGCAGCCACGTAAAACATGCAAACAACAATTAGAGGACGTCTAACTTGATTTTGCAGGGTATGCTATGTGATGTGATATGGCCAAAAGGATGTGATGAATGATATATGTGATGTATGAGATTGATCATGTTCTTGTCAAGGGAATCACGACTTGCATGTCGATGACGAGACAACTTCAAGAAGACACGATGATGGAGATCATGGTGTCATGCCGGTGACAAGATGATCATGGAGCCCCAAGATGGAGATCAAAGGAGCTATATGATATTGGCCATATCATGTCACTATTATTTGATTGCATATGATGTTTATCATGTTTATACATCTTATTTGCTTAGAACGACGGTAGTAAATAAGATGATCCCCCATAATAATTTCAAGAAAGTGTTCCCCCTAACTGTGCACTGTTGCTACAATTCGTCGTTTCGAAGCACCACGTGATGATCGGGTGTGATAGATCCTTACGTTCACATACAACGGGTGTAAGACAGATTTACACACGCAATACACTTAGGTTGACTTGACGAGCCTAGCATGTGCATAGACATGGCCTCAGAACACAGAAGACCAAAAGGTCGAGCATGAGTCGTATAGAAGATACGATCAACATGAAGATGTTCACCGACGTTGACTAGTCCGTGTCACGTGATGATCGGACACGGCCTAGTTGACTCGGATCATGTAATCGCTTAGATGACTAGAGGGATGTCTATCTGAGTGGGAGTTCATAAGATGAACTTAATTATCCTGAACATAGTCAAAAGATCTTTGCAAATTATGTCGTAGCTCGCGCTATAGTTCTACTGTTTAGATATGTTCCTAGAGAAAAATTAGTTGAAAGTTGATAGTAGCAATTATGCGGACTAGGTCCGTAGACTGAGGATTGTCCTCATTGCTTCTTAGAAGGCTTATGTCCTTAATGCACCGCTTAGTGTGCTGAACCTCGAACGTTGTCTGTGGACGTTGCGAACATCTGACATACACGTTTTGATAACTACGTGATAGTTCAGTTAAACGGTTTAGAGTTGAGGCACCAAAGACGTTTTTTTTGAAACGTCACGAAACATATGAGATGTTTTGAGGGCTGAAATTGGAATTTCAAGCTCGTGCCCACGTCAAGAGGTATAAGACCTCCGACGATTTTTCTTAGCCTACAAACTAAGGAGAAAAGCCCAATTGTTGAGCTTGTGCTCGGATTATCTGAGTACACCAATCATTTGAATCAAGTGGGAGTTGATCTTCCAGATAAGATAATGATGTTTCTCCGAAGTCATTACCACCAAGCTGCTAGAGCTTCGTGATGAACTATAATATATCAGGGACATGAATGATGATCCTTGAGATGTTCGTGATGTTTGACACCACAAAAGTAGAAATCAAGAAGGAGCATCAATTATTGATGGTTGGTGAAACCACTAGTTTCAAGAAGGGCAAGGGCAAGAAGGGATACTTCATGAAACGGCAATTCAGCTGCTGCTCTAGTGAAGAAACCCAAGGTTGAACCCAAACCCGAGACTAAGTGCTTCTGTAATAAAGGGAACAGCCACTGGAGCAGAATTACCCTAGATACTTGGTAGATTAGAAGGCTGGCAAGGTCGATAGAAGTATATTGGATATGTTAATGTGTACTTTACTAGTACTCCTAGTAGCACCAGGGTATTAGATACCGGTTCAGTTGCTAAGTGTTAGTAACTCGAAATAAAAGCTACAGAATAAACGGAGACTAGCTAAAGGTGAGCTGACGATATGTGTTGGAAGTGTTCTCAATGTTGATATGATCAAGCATCGCACGCTCCCTCTACCATCGTGATTGGTGTTTGCGTTGAGCATAGACATGATTGGATTATGTCTATCGCAATACGATTATTCATTTAAGGAGAATAATGGTTACTCTGTTTATTTGAATAATACCTTCAATGGTCTTACACCTAAAATGAATGCTTTATTGAATCTCGATCGTAGTGATACACATGTTCATGCCAAAAGATAGTAATGATAGTACCACCTACTTGTGGCACAGCCACGTAAGTCATATCGGTATAAAACGCATGAAGAAGCTCCATGTTGATGGATCTTTGGACTCACTCATTTTTGAAAGTTTGAGGCATGCGAACCATGTCTATTGGTGTATAAGCATGAGGAAACTCCATGCAAATGGAGCGTTTTGTACTCACTTGATTTTGAATCACTTGAGACATGCAAATCATACCACATGGGCAAGATGACTGAAAGCCTCGTTTTCAGTAAAATGGAACTAGAAAGCAACTTGTTGGAAGTAATACATTTTGATGTGTGCAATCCAATGAGTGCTGAGGCATGTAGTGGATATCGTTATGTTCTTACTTCACAGATAATTTGAGTAGATGTTGAGTATATTTACTTGATGAATCACGAGTCTGAATTATTGAAAGGTTCAAGTAATTTCAGGGTGAAGTTGAAAGATCGTCGTGACAAGAGGATAAAATATCTATGATATGATCATAGAGATGAATATCTGAATTACGAGTTTGGCACAGAATTAAGACATTGTGGAAATTGTTTCACAACTAATACAGCCTGGAACACCATAGTGTGATGGTGTGTCCGAACATCATAACTGCACCCTATTGGATATGATGCATACCATGATGTCTCTTATCAAATTACCACAATAGTTTATGGGTTAGGCATTAGAGACAACCACATTCACTTTAAATAGGGCACCACGTAATTCCGATGAGATGACACCGTATGAACTATGGTTTAGAGAAACCTAAGCTGTCATTTCTTAAAAGTTTGGGGCTGCGGCGCTTATGTGAAAAGTTTCAGGCTGATAAGCTCGAACCCAAAGCGGCTAATGCATCTTCATAGGACACCCAAAACAGTTGGGTATACCTCCTGTCTCAGATCCGAAAGCAATAAAGGATTGTTTCTAGAATCGGGTCCTTTCTCGAGGAAAAGTTTCTCTCGAAAGAATTGAGTGGGAGGATGGTGGAGACTTGGTGAGGTTATTGAACCGTTACTTCAACTAGTGTATAGCAGGGCACAAAGAGTTGTTCCTGTGGCACCTACACCAATTGAAGTGGAAGCTTATGATATTGATCATGAGACTTCAAATCAAGTCACTACCAAACCTCGTGGGATGACAAGGATGCGCACTACTTCAGAGTGGTACGTAATCCTGTCTTGGAAGTCATGTTGCTAGACAACAATAAACCTATGAGCTATGGAGAAGCGATGGTGGGCCCGGATTCCGATAAATGGCTCGAGGCCATATAATCCGAGAGAGGATCCATACATGAAAACAAAGTGTAGACTTTGGAAGAACTACTTGATGGTCGTAAGGCTGTTGAGTGTAGATGGATTTTAAAAGGAAGACGGACAATGATGGTAAATGTCACCATTAAGAAAGCTCGACTTGTCATTAAGATGTTTTCCGACAAGTTCAAAGAGTTGACTACGATGAGAATTTCTCACTCGTAGCGATGCTAAGAGTCTGTTGGAACTATATTAGCAGTCACTGCATTATTTATGAAATCTTGCAGATAGGATGTCAAAACATTGTTTCCTCGACGTTTTGCTTGAGGAAAGGTTGTATGTGATACAACCGGAAGGTTTTGTCAATCCTGAAAGATGCTAATAAGTATGCAAAGCTCTAGCAATCCTTCTGAGGACTGGAGTAAGCATCTCGGAGTTGGAATGTACGCTTTGATGAGATGATCAAAGATTTTGGGTTTATACAAAGTTTATGAGAAACTTGTATTTCCAAAGAAGTGAGTGGGAGCACTATAGAATTTCTAATGAGTATATGTTGTTGACACATTGTTGATCAGAAATGATTTAGAATTTCTGGAAAGCATATAGGGTTATTTGAAAAGTGTTTTTAATGGAAAGCCTGGATTAAGCTACTTGAGCATTGAGCATCAAGATCTATAAGGATAGATCAAAACGCTTAATGGTACTTTCAAATGAGCACATGCCTTGACGTGATCTTGAAGGTGTTCAAGATGGATCAGTCAAAGAAGGAATTCTTGCCTGAGTTGTAAGGTATGAAGTTAAGACTTAAAGCTCGACCACGGCAGAATAGAGAGAAAAGACGAAGGTCGTCCCCTATGCTTAAGACGTAGGCTCTACAGTATGCTATGCTGTGTACCGCACCTGCAGTGTGCCTTGCCATGAGTCAGTCAAGGGGTACAAGAATGATCCAAGTATGGATCACAGGACAACGGTCAAAGTTATCCTTAGTAACTAGTGGACTAAGGAAGTTTCTCGGTTATGGAGGTGGTAAAAGAGTTCGTCGTAAAGGGTTACTTCGATGCAAGCTTAACACCTATCCGGATAGCTCTGAGTAGAGATACCGGATACGTATAATGGAGCAACAATTTAGAATAGCTCCAAGTAGAACAGTTATTTGGATTAGCTCCAAATAGAACGTGGTAGCTACATCTAGGAGATGACATAGAGATTTGTAAAGCACACACGGATCTGAAAGGTTCAGACCCGTTGACTAAAACCTCTCTCACAAGCAACATGATCAAACCTAGAACTCATTGAGTGTTAATCACATAGTGATGTGAACTAGACTACTGACTCTAGTAAACTCTTGGGTGTTAGTCACATGGCGATGTGACCTGTGAGTGTTAATCACATGGCGATGTGAACTAGATTATTGACTCTAGTGCAAGTGGGAGACTGTTGGAAATATGCCCTAGAGGCAATAATAAATTAGTTATTATTATATTTCCTTGTTCATGATAATTGTCTTTATTCATGCTATAACTGTATTATCCGGAAATCGTAATACACGTGTGAATACATAGACCATAATATGTCCCTAGTAAGCCTCTAGTTGACTAGCTTGTTAATCAATAGATGGTTACGGTTTCCTAACCATGGACATTGGATGTCATTGATAACGGGATCACATCATTAGGAGAATGATGTGATGGACAAGACCTAATCCTAAGCCTAGCACAAAGATCGTATAGTTCGTATGCTAAAGCTTTTCTAATGTCAAGTATCATTTCCTTAGACCATGAGATTGTGCAACTCCCGGATACCGTAGGAGTGCTTTGGGTGTATCAAACGTCACAACGTAACTGGGTGGCTATAAAGGTGCATTACAGGTATCTCCGAAAGTGTCTGTTGGGTTGGCACGAATCGAGACTGGGATTTGTCACTCCGTGTAAGCGGAGAGGTATCTCTGGGCCCACTCGGTAGGACATCATCATATGCGCAATGTGACCAAAGAGTTGATCACGGGATGATGTGTTACGGAACGAGTAAAGAGACTTGCCAGTAACGAGATTGAACAAGGTATAAGGATACCGACGATCGAATCTCGGGCAAGTAACATACCGCTAGACAAAGGGAATTGTATACGTGATTGATTAAGTCCTTGACATCGTGGTTCATCCGATGAGATCATCGTGGAACATGTGGGAGCCATCATGGGTATCCAGATCCCGCTGTTGGTTATTGACCGGAGAATGTCTCGGTCATGTCTGCATGTCTCCTGAACCCGTAGGGTCTACACACTTAAGGTTCGGTGACGCTAGGGTTATGAAGATATATGTGTATGCAGTAACCCGAATATTGTTCGGAGTCCCGGATGAGATCCCGGACGTCACGAGGAGTTCCGGAATGGTCCGGAGGTAAAGAATTATATATAGGAAGTGTTGTTTCGGCCATCGGGACAAGTTTCGGGGTTATCGGTATTGTACCGGGACCACCGGAAGGGTCCCGGGGGCCCACCGGGTGGGGCCACCTGTCCCGGGGGGCCACATGGGCTGTAAGGGGTGCGCCTTGGCATATATGGGCCAAGGGCACCAGCCCCTATAGGCCCATGCGCCTAGGGTTTCCATATGGGAGGAGTCCCACTAGTGGAAGGCACCTCTAGGTGCCTTGGGGGGGAGGGAAACCTCCCATGGGCAGCCGCACCTAGGAGATTGGATCTCCTAGGCTGGCGCACCACCCCCCTTGGCCCTCCTATATATAGTGGGGGAGAGGAGGAACTTGATACACCAGCCCCTGGCGCCTCCCTCTCTCCCCGTTACGTCTCTCTCTCGTAGTATAGGCGAAGCCCTGCTACTGTGACGCCCTGCATCCACCACCACGCCGTCGTGTTGCTGGATCTTCATCAACCTCTCCCTCTCCCCTTGCTGGATCAAGGCGTGGGAGACGTCTCCGGGCTGTACGTGTGTTGAACGTGGAGGTGCGGTCCGTTCGGCACTAGGATCATCGGTGATTTGAATCACGACGAGAACGACTCCATCAACCCCGTTCACTTGAACGCTTCCGCATAGTGATCTACAAGGGTATGTAGATGCACTCTCCTTCCCCTCGTTGCTAGTTTCTCCATAGATAGATCTTGGTGATACGTAGGAAAATTTTGAATTTTTGCTACGTTCCCCAACAGCGAGTTGGCCCGCAGTGTGAAGCCACCGAACACAAAGATCTGTCTGGGGAGAAAAGTCTCACCCCGGACTGCATCACTATCGATGATAGTAGGAGACATCAAGCCTAACGGCGATGACACAGAGGAACTCACAATGAAAGCACCAATGTCGGTGTCAAAACTGGCGGATCTCGGGTAGGGGGTCCCGAACTATGCGTCTAAGGCGGATGGTAACAGGAGGCAGGGGACACGATGTTTTACCCGGGTTCGGGCCCTCTTGATGGAGGTAAAACCCTACGTCATGCTTGATTTATTCTTGATGATACGCGTATTACAAGAGTTGATCTACCACGAGATCGGAGAGGCTAAACCCTAGAAGCTAGCCTATGGTATGATTGTATGTTGTCCTACGGACTAAAACCCTCCGATTTATATACACACCGGAGGGGGTTAGGGTTACACAAGGTCGGTTACAAAGGAGGAGTTATCCATATCCGTAATGCCTAGCTTGCCTTCCACGCCAAGTAGAGTCCCGTCCGGACACGAGACGAAGTCTACAATCTTGTATCTTCATGGTCCAACAACCCGGCCAAAGGATATAATCCGGCTGTCCGGAGACCCCCTAATCTCGGACTCCCTCAATCGCCATCATCATCATCACCAACCTTCGTCCATCACCAATGATGCTCACCGTCGTGCATGAGTAATTCCATCGTAGGCTTGCTGGACGGTGATGGGTTGGATGAGATTTATCATGTAATCAAATTAGTTTTGTTAGGGTTTGATCCCTAGTATCCACTATGTTCTGAGATTGATGTCGCTACGACTTTGCTATGCTTAATGCTTGTCACTAGGGCCTGAGTGACATGATTTCAGATCTGAACCCATTATGTTTTCAAGAATATATTTGTGTTCTTGATCCCACCTTGCAAGTTGTAGACACCTATTGCACGTTATGATCCGCATACCCCAAGGTGACAATAATTGGGATTCTTTCCGGTGATTACCGTATTTTGAGGAGTTCATGTATTCACTAAGTGTTATTGCTTTGTTCTGGTTCTCTATTAAAAGGAGGCCTTAATATCCCTTAGTTTCCATTAGGACCCCGCTGTCACGGGAGGGTAGGACTAAATATACCATACAAGTTCTTTACCATAAGCACATGTGACTATATACGGAATACATGCCTACATTATATTGATGAATTGGAGCTAGTTCTGTGTCACCCTAGGTTATGACTGCTACATGATGAATATCATCCGGCACAATTATCATCGCCGATCCATTGCCTACGAGCTTTTCACATATTGATCTTTGCTAAATTACTTTTGTTGCTACTGCTGTTACAATCACTAGAAAACTGCTACTGTCACTTTTGTCACTGTTACCGTTACTTCCATACTACTTTGCTACTAAAACCTTTGCTGCAGATATTAAGTCTTTTAGGTGTGGTTGAAATGACAACTTAACTGCTAATACTTGAGAATATTGTTTGGCTCCCCTTTTGTCGAATCAATAAATTTGGGTTGAATACGCTACCCTCGAAAACTGTTGCTATCCCCTATACTTGTGGGTTATCAAGACCTTTTCCTGGCGCCGTTGTCGGGGAGCATAGCTCTATTCTCTGAGTCACTTGGGATTTATATCTGTTGATCACTATGAAGAATTTTAAAGACACCAAAACCAAGATTTTTCCCTCTAGGACGAGGGGAGGTAAGGAACTGCCATCTAGCTCTGCACTTGATTCGCCTTCTGTTTTGAGTAAGCTTGCGACACCTACACCTGCTATTGATTTTAATATGTCGCAGGTAATTGATGATGCTACTTCGGCTATGCATGACACTTGTGATGACACTACTGCTTTGCTTGGTAATGTTGTGCCACTGGGTGAATTTCTTGATGAACAAATTGCTAGAGTTGATGATATTGAGAATGCTGAAAGTGATGATATTTCTGAAACTGAAAACTTTGAAACACCTGATAAGACTAGCTCTTCTAGATATGAACTTCCTGTTATATACGAGGGTTATGTTATGGATGGAGAGGTAGCTAGGGACTTTCTTGCTTGTAAGGATAGAGATGATCTTAAGAAATTATTATGCAAGTGGAAAGAAAAATCTTTGAATACTAGAATGCAATATGATCCTGAGTTTGCTACTTCGCCTCTCTTTGTTACTGATAAGGATTATGAATTCTCTGTCAACCCTGAGTTAATTACTTTAGTTGAGTATGATCCTTTCCATGGTTATGAATCTGAAACTGTTGTGGCACATCTTACTAAACTAAATGATATAGCCACCCTATTTGCTCATGAGGAAAAAAATCGCTATTACTATATTCTTAAGTTGTTTCCTTTCTTGTTAAAGGGTGATGCTAATATATGGTTTAATTCTCTTGCTCCTGGTTGTGTGCGTAGTCCCCGGGATATGATATATTACATCTCTGAAAACTATTTTCCTACTCATAAGAAACAAGCTTCTTTACAAGAAATATTTAACTTTGTGCAAATTGAAGAAGAGAGTCTCCCACAAGCTTGGGGGAGGCTTCTCCAATTACTTAATGCTTTGCTTGATCACCCTCTCAAGAAAAATGAAATACTTGGTATCTTTTATAATGGACTAACCAATGCTTCTAGGGAGCACCTAGATAGTTGTGTTGGTTGTGTTTTCAGGGAACAAATTGTTGAACAAGCTGAAGTGCTTGAATAATATATTGAGTAATGATAATGATCAGAATCTTCTTGAACCACCTCCTAATCCAACGCCGAAGAAAAGAGGTATTCTATGTCTCAGTCCTGAAGATATGCAAGTGGCAAAGAAATCTATGAAAGAAAAAGGCATAAAATCTGAAGATGTTAAGAATTTACCACCTATAGAAGAAATACATGGTCTTGATAACACGACATAGGTAGTAGAGGTAAATTCACTCTAAAGATTTGATGAAGGTGATATTCCTCATAATAAGTCCGCTAGTCAATGCTTGGATGATTTGATAACTCTACTGTTAAACAAGAAAACTTCAATGCATATGTTAGTAGACAGTTGAAACGTAATGCTTATATATGCTTGACTGCTTGGGTGACTACTTGTGTAGAACTGTTAATGATCTCAAAATTATTAGTAAACATGCTTCCATGGTAAAATCTCAAGTAGAACAAGTTCTTAACGCACAAAATGATTTGATCAATGAGATAGATAATAAAACAAATGATCATGCTGTTAGAGTTATGACTAGAGGTGGTAAAATGACTTAGGAACCTTGATACGTCTCCAACGTATTTATAATTTTTTATTGTTCCATGCTATTATATTATCAATCTTGGATGTTTTATAATCATTATATATCATTTTTTGGTACTAACCTATTGACATAGTGCCAAGTGCCAGTTGTTGTTTCTTGCATGTTTTTTACATCACGGGTAATCAATATCAAAAGGAGTCCAAATGCAGAAAAACTTTTTGTGGATTTTTTTGGACCAGAAGACAATCAATGGGCCGAAGAAGCACCTAGGGGCTGCTCCGAGGGGAGCACAACCCACCAGGGCGCGCCTGAAGGCCAGGGCGTGCCCTGGTGGGTTGTGCCCACCTTGGGTGCCCCCTGGACCGCCTCTTTACTCTATAAATACCCCAATATTCCAGAAACCCTAGGGGAGTCGACGAAAATCAATTCCAGCTGCCGCAGAGTCCAGAACCACCAGATCCAATCTAGACACCATCACGGAGGGGTTCACCACTTCCATTGGTGCCTCTCCGATAATGCGTGAGTAGTTCTTTGTAGACCTTCGGGTCCATAGTTAGTAGCTAGATGGCTTCCTCTCTCTCGTTCGATTATCAATACAATGGTCTCTTGGAGATCCCTATGATGTAACTCTCTTGCGGTGTGTTTGTTGGGATCTGACAAACTTTGAGTTTATGATCAGATCTATCTCTTTTTATCCATGAAAGTTATTTTAGTTTCTTTGATCTCTTATATGCACGATTGCTTATAGCCTTGTATTTCTTCTCCAATATTTGGGTTTTGTTTGGCCAACTTGATCTACTTATCTTGCAATGGGAAGAGGAGCTTTGTAGTGGGTTCGATCTTACAGGTGCTTGATCCCAGTGATAGAAGGGGAACCGACACGTATGTATTGTTGCTACTAAGGATAAAACGATGGGGTCTATTTGTACATAAATAGATCTTGTCTACATCATGTTATAATTCTTATTGCATTACTTTGTTTCTCCATGAACTTAATACACTAGATGCAAGCTAGATAGCGGTCGATGTGTGGAGTAATAGTAGTAGAAGCAGGCACGAGTCGGTCTACTAATCTTGGACGTGATGCCTATGTAATGATCATTACCTGGATATCGTCATGATTATTTGAAGTTCTATAAACTGCCCAATAGTAATTTGTTTACCCGCTGTTTTCTATTTTTCTCGAGAGAAACCACTAGTGAAACCTATGGCCCCCGGGTCTCTTTCTCATATTATTTGCCTTTGAGAGCTATTTTATTTTCCTTTTATTTTCAGATCTATTAAACCCAAAAATACAAAAATACCTTTCTACAATTTATATATTTGGCATTCGATCTATCAATCTACTACAATTTATTCACGTCCGTTTGCCAATTTGTGGCACTGTTACCCAAAAGGGATTGACAACCCCTTTAACACGTCGGGTTGCGAGTATTTGTTATTTGTGCGCAGGTGCTATTTACGTAGTGTTGCTTGGTTCTCCTACCAGTTCAATAACATTAGTTTTGTCGCTAAAGGAAATACCTACCGTCGCTGTGTTGCATCATCCCTTGCTCTTTGGGGAAATACTGACGTAGCTTCAAGCCGCATCAAAAGGAATTTCTGGCGCCGTTGCCGAGGCAGATCATCTACATCTACCAGGTTCCTAATCACAATCTCATCTCCTCGCAATTTACATTATTTTCCATTTGCCTGTCCCCCACTTAACAAAAATTTGCCGTTTTATTCGCCCCTTTTTGTCTGCCTTTTTCTTGTCAGATCTTCTGTTTGCTTGTGTTGCCATGTGCCTTCTATATGCTTGCATCTTCGCTTGCTAAAAATCTATTGATATGGATCCCCATCCACTTGCTAATCTTTTTAAGATATCTAATCATGTTGAACCAATTGCTAGTGAGTTGAGTGCACTAGATTATCTTTATGAAGTTTTGCTTGAGATTCGTGAATTTGAAAATTGTGATGAAGAAATTTATGAAGTGATTCATGATAGCTCCTTGAATGAAAAGAATGATTGCAATGATTTTAATATAAATTCTGTTAATGTTGATTGTGCTAATAATATGCAAAACCCCAAGCTTGGGGATGCTAATTTCGCTATGTCTACTACTTTTTGCAATGATCATGATTGGGGTGTGATACGTCTATTTTGCATGATGCTTTTATATCGATATTTATTGCATTATGGGCTATTATTACACATTATGTCACAATACTTATGCCTATTCTCTCTTATTTTACAAGGTTTGCATGAAGAGGGGGAATGTCAGCAGCTGGAATTCTGGGCTGGAAAAGGAGCAAATATTAGAGACCTATTCTGCACATCTCCAAAAGTCCTAAAACTTCATGGGAGCACATTTCAGAATATATAGCCAAAGATGAAAAAATCATAAGCAAGCTTTCGGGACGAAACTCCGCCGCCACAAGACGGAACCTTGGCGGAACCAATCCAAGGCTCCGGCGGAGCTGTTCTGCCGGGGAAACATCCCTCCGGGAGGGGGAAATCATCACCATCGTCATCACCAACGACCCTCTCATCGAGACGGGGTCAATCTCCATCAACATGTTCACCAGCACCATCTCATCTCAAACCCTAGTTCATCTCTTGTACTCAATCTTTGTCCCAAAGCCTCAGATTGGTACCTGTGGGTTGCTAGTAGTGTTGATTACTCCTTGTAGTTGATGCTAGTTGGTTTATTCGGTGGAATATCATATGTTCAGATCCATTATGCATATTAATATCCCTCTGATTATGAACATGGATATGATTAGTGAGTAGTTACGTTTGTTCCTGAGGACATTGGAGATGTCTTGCTATAAGTAGTCATGTGAATTTGGTATTCGTTCGATATTTTGATGAGATGTATGTTGTCATCCCTCTAGTGGTGTCATGTGAACGTCGACTACATGACACTTCACCATTGTTTGGGCCTAGAGGAAGGCATTGGGAAGTAATAAGTAGATGATGGGTTGCTCGAGTGACAGAAGCTTAAACCCTAGTTTATGCGTTGCTTCGTAAGGGGTTGATTTGGATCCATATGTTTCATGCTATGGTTAGGTTTACCTTAATACTTCTGTTGTAGTTGCGGATGCTTGCCATAGGGATTAATCATAAGTGGGATGCTTGTCCAAGGAAGGACAGTACCCAAGCACCGGTCCACCCACATATCAAATTATTAAAGTACCGAACGTGAATCATATGAACGTGATGAAAACTAGCTTGACAATAATTCCCATGTGTCCTCGGGAGCGCTTTCCTTTATATAAGAGTTTGTCCAGGCTTGTCCTTTGCTACAAAAAGGATTGGGCCATCTTTCTCACCTTATTTACTTTTATTACTTGTTACCAGTTACAAATTACCTTATCACAAAACTATCTGTTACCGATAATTTCAGTGCTTCCAGAGAATACCTTGCGGAAAACTGCTTATCATCTCCTTTTGCTCCTCGTTGGGTTCGACACTCTTACTTATCGAAAAGGCTACGATAGATCCCCTACACTTGTGGGTCATCAGGGTGATTCTTCTTATGATCTTGAAAATTTATTTAAGCCTCATGATGAATATCTTTGCAATAATATTGAAAGTGGGTTTGAAGAGTGTCAACTTTAGCTAAAAATAATCCCTCATATTTGGAGAGTGTTGAATCTTATGAAATTTTTGATAAAAGTGGGCTTGGAGTGGTCATGACTTTATTTGATGATAATCCCACCATTTTGGAAGAGTGTCAACTTTGCATGCATGTGGATCATGAAACAATATTTTATGTGATAGTTATATTGTTGAATTTGATTATGATCCTACATATAATTATTATGAGAGTGTAAAATATGGTTATAGAAATTTTCATGTTACAAAATTACCACTCGTTATGTTGAGATTGTCAATATTTTATTCCTCTTCTTTGCATATATTAGATGTTTCTTGTCTTGATGATTTGCTTGCTTATAAAATTCCTATGCATAGGAACTATGTTAGACTTAAATGTCTTTTTCATATGCTTCATGATGCTCTCTTCATTTCAATTTATTATCTTTTGTGTGAGCATCATTGAAATCTTATGCCTAGCTAGGGGCGTAAAACGATAGCGCTTGTTGGGAGGCAACCCAATGAATAAAATTTATTTTTGCTTTTTGCTTCAATTTTTCAGTGTTAGAACAATTATTCTACTGTTATGATTGTATCTTTTATGTTTTAATTAATGTTTGTGCCAAGTTAAGCCTTTAGGATCTTCTTGGGAGATAGTTGTTTGATCTTGCTGAAAAAACAGAAACTTTTGCACTCGCGAAAATAATTTTCACTTTTAACCAGAGAGCGCTAAAATACCAATTCCTTTTCCAGAAGATTAATATACAAATTTTCCAGGCCATCCTAATATTTGAGAGTTTTTGGATTTACAAAAGTATTCATAATATCCAGATTGCTACAGACTGTTCTGTTTTTGACAGATTCTATTTTCTTTGTGTTGTGTACTTGTTTTGATTATTCTATGGTTTTCTTTGATGAGTTTTTTCCATATAAAAGTTGGAATATAGTAGATATAATACAAGAATAAAACATGAATTGGTTTGCTACAACACTTATATTAGTGATTTGTTTTCTTATACTAACGGATCTCATGAAGGTTTTGTTGAGTTTTGTGTGATTGAAGTTTCAGGTTTTGGGTTATCTTACGATGGATGAAGGAATAAGGAGTGAGAACAGCCTAAGCTTGGGGATGCCCCGGCATCCAAAGCTATTATCCAAAGAGAAGCAAGCAACTAAGCTTGGGGATGCCCTGAGTGGCATCCCCTCTTTCTTCTAACAACCATCGGTATTTTACTCGAAGCTATATTTTTATTCTTCACATACTATGTGTTTTGCTTGGAGCGTCTTGTATGATAATGAGTCTTTGCTTGTTTTATTTTGTGTTTTGAGTCTTTATTCTTTGCTGGACACATCTATTTGAGAGAGCCAAATTTATTCCATGACTTTTTAGAATTGCTCTCTATGCTTCACTTAAATTTTTATGAGCTATGGATTTGCTCTAGTGCTTCACTTATATCTTTTTTAGCACGGTGTGCTTTAGTATTTTGGAATAAATGCTCTCTTGCTTCACTTAGATTTATTTGAGAGTTAGTAAAATTTTCAAGAAATTCTCTCTTGCTTCACTTAAATTAATTTGAGAGAAAGAAATATTATGCTCATGATCTCCACTTATATTTGTTTGAGCTTGTCAAAAGCAACACATGAAAATTAGTCCCAAAGTGATAGATATCCAAGAAGGATATAATAAAAACTTTCATGAAGATCATTGGAAAAAATAAACTTGATTCTTAGTAATAGTTTTGAGATATGATGATGTGATATGTGAGTCATGTTGATGAGTAATTATGCTTTAGTAAGAATATTGGTGTTAAGGTTTGTGATTCCCTATGCAAGCACGAAAGTCAATAGTCATGCAATGAAAATACATCCTACTTGTGGTGCATTTTCGGTGTTAATTATGCTTAATGCTTGCTTATGAGATTATTCGTTTCTTGGTTGGTCGCCTCTCAATATTTTGCTAGCCTTCATTTTGCACTAAGTGATCACTACTTTTGCATCCAAAATCCTTTAAACCAGTTTTGCCACATGAGTCCACAATACCTACCTATATGATGTATTCTTTTGTCGTTCTAAGAAAATTTGTATGTGCCATCTATAATATTCAAAATAAATTTCTCTTCTATGTGCTCGTACCACTCGCGAGGCGGTGAGGGGTGGCTAATATTTTCCATGCTAGATGTGTTATTCTTACGATGAGTGTTTATTCACTTCTCATTGCATGAGACTAAGGCAAAGGTATTAGGGATGCCCAAACCAGAAATGAAAAATGAATTTACTTTATGTTGTCAAACAATAAATTCCTTGGAAAGTGTTGGTATGGAAGGTACCCATGGCTACGGTTAGCCATGGAAAGTGAAAGTATGGTGGAAAAAGGAATAAACTTTGTTTTCTTTTTAGGAACTGCCTATGATATATCTAGCATGGAAAGTGTTGGGAACTCTAAGTCGTTTTCGTTGGTGGGAAAAGTATGCCTCTCGAAATGTTTTTATCTCTAAATTTTCGCTTTGAGCTCTGGAACCTCTACAAATCCCTACTTCCCTTTGCGAAGGGCCTTTCTTTTACTTTATGCAATTTTTATTTTGAATTTGAGTCTCCATCTTCTCTTATAAAAGCACCAACTAGGGGGCACTATGATCGTACTTGAGCATTGGGTGTACTTAGTATGCGAGTGTGTTTCATGAATGGATCAATGATTGAGCATGATGGGCTAGGGATAACTTATTTTAGCGTTGATATTTTGAAAGACATGGTTGCATGTTGATATGCTTGAGTATTTAAGTTATCATGACAAAACTAAACTATTTCTTTGAACAATATAAAAGTCCAAATGTCCATGCTATAAAGAAAATAATGTGAGATGACATGTTAGGCAGCATTCCACATCAAAAAATTTGTTTTTACCATTTACCTACTCGAGGACGAGCAAGAATTAAGCTTGGGGATGATGATACGTCTCCAGCGTATCTATAATTTTTGATTGTTCCATGCTGTTATATTATCAATCTTGGATGTTTTTTAATCATTTTATAGTCATTTTATATCATTTTTGGTACTAACCTATTGACATAGTGCCAAGTACCAGTTGTTGTTTTTTGCATGTTTTTTACATCGCAAGTAATCAATATCAAACAGAGTCCAAATGTAGCGAAACATTTTGTGGATTTTTTTGGACCAGAAGACAACTAATGGGTCGATGAAGCACCTGGGGGCTACTCCGTGGGGAGCACAACCCACCAGGGCGCGCTTGGAGGCCCAGGCGCGCCCTGGTGGGTTGTGCCCACCTCGGGTGCCCCCCAGACTGCCTCTTTACTCTATAAATACCCCAATATTCTACAAACCCTAGGGGAGTCTACTAAAATCAATTCCAGCCACCGGAGAGTCCAGAACCACTAGATCCAATCTAGACACCATCACGGAGGGGTTCACCAATTCCATTGGTTCCTCTCTGATGATGCGTGGTTAGTTCTTTGTAGACCTTCGGGTCCGTGGTTAGTAGCTAGATGGCTTCCTCTCTCTTGTTCGATTCTCAATACAATGGTCTCTTGGAGATCCATATGATGTAACTCTTTCGCGGTGTGTTTGTTGGGATCCGATGAACTTTGAGTTTGTGATCAGATCTATCTCTTTTTATCCATGAAAGTTATTTGAGTTTCTTTGATCTCTTATATGCATGATTGCTTATAGCCTCATATTTCTTATCAGATATTTGGGTTTTCTTTGGCCAACTTGATCCATTTATCTTGCAATGGGAATTGGTGCTTTGTAGTGGGTTCGATCTTATGGTGCTTGATCCTAGTGACAGAAGGGAACCGACACGTATGTATCGTTGCTACTGAGGATAAATTGATGGGGTCTACTTCTACATAAATAGATCTTGTCTACATCATGTCATCGTTCTTATTGCATTACTCCATTTCTTCATGAACTTAATACACTATATGCATGCTGGATAGCGGTCGATGTGTGGAGTAATAGTAGTAGATGCAGACAAGAGTCGGTCTAATAATCTTGGACGTGATGCCTATGTAATGATCATGGCTTGGATATCGTCATGATTATTTGAAGTTCTATCAATTGCCCAATAGTAATTTGTTTACCCACCGTTTGCTATTTTTCTCGAGAGAAGCCACTAGTGAAACCTACGGCCCCCGGGTCTCTTTCTCATATTATTTGCCTTTGTGATCTATTTTATTTTCCTTTTATTTTCAGATCTATTAAACCCAAAAATACAAAAATATCCTTGCTACAATTAATTTTTTGGCATTTGATCTATCAATCTACTACAATTTATTCACGTCCGTTTGCAAATTTGTGGCACCGTTACCCGAAAGGGATTGACAACCCCTTCAACACGTTGGGTTGCGATTATTTGTTATTTGTGCACAAGTGCTATTTACGTAGTGTTGCTTGGTTCTCCTACTGGTTCGATAACCTTGGTTTCATCACTGAGGGAAATACCTACCATCGCTGTGCTGCATCATCCCTTCCTCTTTGGGGAAATACCGACATAGCTTCAAGCTGATGTCTACTACACACACTAGTAGAAAAAGGGTCAAATGTGAAGCACATTAGTGCCGGTTTGAATTTGAGCCGGCACTAATGTGTCCATTAGTGCCGGTTCCAACGGCTAGGCGGGCGGACATCGTTAGTACCGGTTCGTGGCGAACCTTTAGCACCGGTTCGTGCCACGAACCGGTACTAAATTGAGTGGTGGCAGAATGTTGTCAGTCCGGGGCCCCTCCAGCACATTTAGTACCGGGTCGTATCACCAACCGGTACTAAAGGTCGTCCTACATACACCCTTCGTCCACCCGAGCTCGGTCTGTTCTTCCCCTTTCCCCTCTCCTCTCTGTTCTTTTCCCTCTTCCTCTCAAGCTCGTCACATATTTTGCCCAAAAGTTGTCAATATTTGAAGGCCCCCATCCATTCAAATGATCACAAAGGTTAGCAACTTTGTCCTTTCATCTCTCATTGCTAGATTAGCTCGTGCAATGCTTTATATAGTGATTGATTTTTGAGTTTAGTAATTTGGGAGGAATTATATATATATATATATATGCTAGTATTTGATTTATATGCAATTTGAGGTCAAAATAACACTTAGTTTGCATATGTAGGTGTGGTTTACTTAGTGCGTTCTAAATCTCCGTCATAACCACCGTCACGTCCCATCGCTGGCACCACCTTGTGGTGAGCCTCTTGTTCATGAATGTTTTATATAAAAAATTGATGTTTGTGTGATTTGGATATATAGTTACTCGTATAATTATCTTACCAATACGTTGTTTGTTATTCATAGTGCCATGGTTTTGATATCCGTCCCTGTCGGCCCTCGTCCGGGTTATGATTCGGATGTGGTATATTCTCTTCTAAAACTATTCATTGCATTTCGTGTTTATGACAAATTATTCCCATCAAGTTGACATAGATATTTGTATGTAGGAGGTAGTTGAACCGGAAATTCCAACCGACCCTATTGTCGAGAGGTTAAATTTAGTTGAAAGAGAAAACGGGGATTTGAAGGAAAAATTGAAAAGAATTGAGGGGGAGAAGATGGAATTGGAGTTGCATGTTGCCGATGTCGTCGATGATCACAAGATTAAGATGGAGAAAATGCGCTTGAAGATTAGAAAGATTAGAAAATATGGCATTCATAGTGAGGCTTGGTATCATTATGCTATTGGATCAATTGTTACCTTAGTTGCGATCTTGATCGCATTTGTTGTTGCATTTAAATTCTTTAGCTAGAGAGTTATTTGTTTGTTGCATTTAAGTGTTGTATGAACTTTATGTATGAACTTTATGTATTGTATTAATTTTGTGTTTTCGGTGTTGTGTATTGAAGATGAGCTGGCAATGGATGTACGATGACCGATGCTCTCCCAAGTTCATTAATGGTGTGTGTACTTTTCTGCTTGTGGCTGAGGCAAACAAGCGGGCGGATGGTTTTATGCCTTGTCCATGTGCTGGCTGTAAGAATGGTAACAATTACTATACGTCAAGAACCATTCACGTCCACCTGTTTGAGTCCGGTTTCATGCCCCACTGTAATGTTTGGACCAAGCACGGAGAAAGAGGGGTTATGATGGAAGATAATGAAGAAGAAGAGGACGACGACAGCTATCCTCGCCATGGGTTCCCTGAACACGATGATACAACAATGATGGAAGAAGCTGAGCCGGTAATGCGGGAAGAAGCTGAGCCGGCAATGCGGGAAGAAGCTGAAGAAGAGGCATCGGATGAGCCCGTTGATGATCTAGGTCGGACCATTGCCGATGCAAAGAGAAACTGCGCAAGTGATTTGGAGAAGAAGAAGTTGCAGCGCATGTTAGAGAATCACAAAAAATTGTTGTACCCGAATTGCGTAGGTGACAAGAAAAAGTTGGGCACCACACTGGAATTGCTACAATGGAAGGCAGAGAATGGTGTATCTAACAAGGGATTTGGAAAGTTGCTGTTAATGATAAAGAATATGCTTCCAAAGGACAACGAATTGCCCGAGAGTACGTACGAAGCAAAGAAGGTTGTCTGCCCTCTAGGGTTAGAGGTGCAGAAGATACATGCATGCCCTAATGATTGCATCCTCTACCGTGGTGAGTACGAGGATTTGAACGCTTGCCCGGTATGCGGTGCATTGCGCTATAAGATCAGCCGCGATGACCCTGGTGATGTCGAGGGCGAGTGCCCCAGGAAGAAGATTCCTGCCAAGGTGATGTGGTATGCTCCTATAATACCACGGTTGTAATGTTTGTTCCAAAACAAAGAGCATGCCAAGGCAATGCGATGGAACAGAGAAGACCGTAAGAAAGATGGAAAGTTGAGAGTACCCGCTGACGGGTCGCAGTGGAGAAAAATCAAAAGAAAGTACGGGAAGGAGTTTGTAGATGATGCAAGGAACGTATGGTTTGGTCTAAGCGCAGATGGCACTAATCCTTTTGGGGAGCAGAGCAGCAACCGTAGCACCTGGCCTATGACTCTATGTTTGTATACCTATCGGTGTCAAAACCGGCAGATCTCGGGTAGGGGGTCCCGAACTATGCGTCTAGGCCGGATGGTAACAGGAGGCAAGGGACATGAAGTTTTACCTAGGTTCGGGCCCTCTTGATGGAGGTAAAACCCTACGTCCTGCTTGATTAATATTGATGATATGGGTAGTACAAGAGTAGATCTACCACGAGATCAGAGAGGCTAAACCCTAGAAGCTAGCCTATGGTATGATTGTTGTTCTGTATGTTGTCCTACGGACCTAAACCCTCCGGTTTATATAGACACCGGAGAGGGCTAGGGTTACACAAAGTCGGTTACAATGGTAGGAGATCTACATATCCATATCGCCAAGCTTGCCTTCCACGCCAAGGAAAGTCCCTCCCGGACACGGGACGAGGTCTTCAATCTTGTATCTTCATAGTCCAGGAGTCCGGCCGAAGGTATCGTCCGGCCATCCGGACACCCCCTAATCCAGGACTCCCTCAATAGCCCCCGAACCAGGCTTCAATGACGATGAGTCTGGTGCGCAGATTGTCTTCGGCATTGCAAGGCGGGTTCTCCTCCAAATTCCGTGTACCTGTTGAATAAAGTTTGGTCTCTTGTAAATGTTGCGCTCCTCGGCTTGTATGCCCAATAATGGCCGTCTCCCACGTGTCAAATGAATATGAAAAGTCTGAGTGTTTTTACATCCACACCCCTAGCCGCGCAAATGAGCCGCCCATTTAAGGGGACGAGGATTTAGATCCAAACCACACCTTCTCCCATTCGCGAGTGTTCATCAGAGCGCAACTGACAAAGGTCCATACCACCATGGCCAGCCGTCGCAACTCCTCCTCTCGCCCTTCCAGCCCTCAGCCTGGATATTGGGAGAGATGCTCCATCCCGCATAGCGAGTTAGTGACGCTCCAGACCAAGGGATTTCTCCCCCCCGCCTATATGGTCCCGGTTCGAGCCGGTCTTGCCATCTATAATGGCGGAGAGCAAGCGGAGAGTGCCCCTAATCCCTCCAAAGGAGAGCGGGTGTGCCTCGTCCCTTACTTAATAAGGGGGCTTGGATTTCCAATCCATCCATTTCTCCGGAGGCTCCTGCAGTTCTATGGCCTCCAGCTACACAATCTCACGCCTGCCTCCATATTGCATATCGCGGGCTTCGTAGCCCTCTGCGAGCTGTTCTTGGGTGTTGAGACTCATTTCGGGCTGTGGAAAGAGCTATTCTGCCTCGTGCCCCGTTCTAAGAATGGGTCAGTATATCAAGTGGGCGGAGCTGAAGTGTGGCGCATCGCCGGGACCAGATATCTATCCGGAACCCCAAAGAAGGCGTCCGAGGACTGGCCTTCGGAATGGTTTTACATAGAGGACGTCCCGCTGCCGGATCCTATCCGGACCGGCCTCCCTGAGTTCGAAAGTGCTCCACTAAAGAAGCGCCTAAGTTGGCGTCCACGGAGCCCTCAGAGGGAAAGTGACAAGGACGTCCGTTACCTGATGGGCCAGATAAGATTGTTAGCTCATTCCGGACTGACCATGATCGGGGTCATGGCCACATGCATTATGCGAGGGGTGCAGCTGCTACAGTATAGAGGCCACCCCATGTGGGACTTCAACGGGGAGGACGACGCCACCCGCTACGGCCATAAGGGGCCGGATTCGGCTGCGGCTCTAACAAAGAACTTGTCCGCTTTCTACAAGGGAGAAGAGGAGGAATTTCTCCGCGTCGACCCAAAGGGTGGATTTTCTATGTACAATCCCCCAAGCTGGGTAAGTGGCCACATTTACCTGCCCATTCGTTTTATATTCCCATTGTTAAATATTCAGTCTAATGACTTCAACGCAGGAACTGCGCCAAGCTGTTAAAGAAATAAATAGCCCTCCTCCACAACCCGAGGACCCAGGACGGTCCCTCGATCCGGCCTCTCAAGAGGATCCGGACTTATCTGTGGAGCTGATTGATAGAGTGTTCCATCAATTGAGCAAGGACAACGCCTTGGTGGCCATTACGGCCGATTACCCAGGGCTAATCCCGGCCTCCCAGGTAACTGAGATCGAAGTCCCAGTACCCCGAACAGGGGTCCGCCCTCTCGCATTTTCAGTTTTCTGATTACAACCGAACTTTGCAGGGGACGTTTTTGAGATGGGAGGCCGAACCTGTGGCGACAAGCCAACGAGGGGCCGCAGGGCCCCGTGGGTAGAAAAGAGGTGCAGTCCGGACCGAGGCGTCAGCGCAAAGATATGGCGTGCCCCCTTATCCCAGGTGTTATACCTTCAAGGTATACTAACACTCATGCTTTCTTCAGGACAAAGAGACCTCACCAGACTATATCCGGAGAGGCTGCCAATCGCGCCTCCACCAGCCAGGCTCCAAAGCCTGGTCCGGAGGCGGAGGTGAACACAAGGCGCGCACCGGACGCTTGTTTCTCCCGAGAGGCATTAGATGCCTTCAATTCGGGAGATGCGTACCTCCGTGCCACTCAAAATGGTCTAGCCAGAGCCACAGAGCAATATGTAAAAGACATACGAGTAAGAAAATTTTGGTAATTATATATATATACCAGTAGCCATCGAGACTTGAAACAGTTAGAATAACTGATTTAAGGATCATATGTTATGCAGGTTCTTACAGAAAAGAATTCCCTACTGTCCCAGGAGCTGGAAGAGTGCAAAGCCCAACTTGAGGCCACACTAGCCGCGGCAGGGGAGCCCAAGGAGACCCCCTCTGGTAATATACACTTCAAAAGATAAGTATTTCGCGAAGCACGGCATGGGTGCGAATCTGACAAATGAAATTGCAGATGGTGCCGGATTGAATCCGGAAAGGCAACACCTCCTACACCAGCTGAAGGCTGGTGAGAAGGTGCTGACAAAGGTGAGGCGGGAGAAGAACGATCTCCAAGATGCCAACAACAAGCTGGGTGTCGAGCTGAAAGATGTAAGTGCCCAGCTGTCAGACTCCGTTAAGGAGAATTAGCGGCTTCGGCGCGGCATATTTAGTAAGTGCTTGAACGAACCTTTGGAGAAAAAAAAAGTTCGGCGGGGAAGTCGACTAACAGAGTAATGTCTGTAGGTGTGCTAACAGGTCGTCCTGCAGAGGAGATGCCCGGTTCTATGGGTGACCTTCTTCCCGAGCTCTCGCAACTGCTCGAGCGAGTTTAGAAGGCGATGCGAGGCGTTGCCCAGGCCCTGTGGCCATCCATCTCCGTGCCCGAAGGTCTTGGAGAGCTTGCGGAGAAGCGAAAGGGAGCACGGCGGCGGTTCCGATTGTGGAAGGTATCGGCCTGCCGTCAAGGCACTAGGGAGGCCTGGGCCATGGTGAAGATGTGGTACACAAAGGCTGACCCCAACCACATGGCCGAGGTCGGTCCTGTGGGGCCCGACGGGAAGGAGATCCCTATAAGCTTAGTATACGGCCAAGTAGAATTGGCCACAAAGTATTCCCAGCAGGACTGTAAATTAGACAGCCTGTTGGATGGTATTGAAGCGGAATACAATCAGTCAGAATGACTATGTAATTTAATTGACATTTATAATGCCTTCTAGCCGGATTGTAGATCGTTTCTCATGGCCGACCTTTTCACTTCAGCCTCGGGACCTGACGGTCCGGAGTGTGTCCGAATTCCCATGTGGTTATAAAAGAACCGGGGAATGCATGGAGTGAAGGAAATATGCCCTAGAGGCAATAATAAAGTTATTATTTATTTCCTTATATCATGATAAATGTTTATTATTCATGCTAGAATTGTATTAACCGGAAACATAATACATGTGTGAATACATAGACAAACAGAGTGTCACTAGTATGCCTCTACTTGACTAGCTCGTTAATCAAAGATGGTTATGTTTCCTAACCATGAACAAAGAGTTGTTATTTGATTAACGAGGTCACATCATTAGTTGAATGATCTGATTGACATGACCCATTCCATTAGCTTAGCACCCGATCGTTTAGTATGTTGCTATTGCTTTTCTTCATGACTTATACATGTTCCTATGACTATGAGATTATGCAACTCCCATTTACCGGAGGAACACTTTGGGTGCTACCAAACATCACAATGTAACTGGGTGATTATAAAGGAGCATTACAGGTGTCTCCAACGGTAGATGTTGGGTTGGCGTATTTCGAGATTAGGATTTGTCACTCCGATTGTCGGAGAGGTATCTCTGGGCCCTCTCGGTATTACACATCACTTAAGCCTTGCAAGCATTGCAACTAAATGAGTTAGTTGCGGGATGATGTATTACAGAACGAGTAAATAGACTTGCCGGTAACGAGATTGAACTAGGTATTGGAATACCGAGGATCGAATCTCGAGCAAGTTACATACCGATGACAAAGGGAACAACGTATGTTGTTATGCGGTCGGACCGATAAAGATCTTCGTAGAATATGTAGGAGCCAATATGGGCATCCAGGTCCCGCTATTGGTTATTGACCGGAGACATGTCTCGGTCATGTCTACATTGTTCTCGAACCCATAGGGTCCGCACGCTTAAGGTTACGATGACAGTTATATTATGAGTTTATGCATTTTGATGTACCGAAGGTTGTTCGGAGTCCCGGATGTGATCACGGACATGACGAGGAGTCTCGAAATGGTCGAGACGTAAAGATTGATATATTGGAAGCCTATGTTTGGATATCGGAAGTGTTCCGGGTGAAATCGGGATTTTACCGGAGTACCAGGAGGTTACCGGAACCCCCCGGGAGCTATATGGGCCTTAGTGGGCTTTAGTGGAAAGGAGAAAGGGGCAGCCCAAGGTGGCTGTGCGCCTCCCCCCTTCCCCTAGTCCTATTAGGACTAGGAGAGGTGGCCGGCCCCCTCTCTCTCTTTCCCCCCTCCGCGAATCCTATTCCAACTAGGATTGGGGGGGGAATCCTACTCCCAGAAGGAGTAGGACTCTCCTGGCGCGCCATACCTTGGCCGGCCAGCCTCCCCCCTCTAGTCCTTTATATACTGAGGTAGAGGCACCCTAGAACACACAAGTTGATCCACGCGATCTATTCCTTAGCCGTGTGCGGTGCCCCCAGCCACCATATTCCTCGATAATACTGTAGCGGAGTTTAGGCGAAGCCCTGCTGCTGTAGTGCATCAAGATCGTCACCACGCCGTTGTGCTGACAGAACTCTTCCCCGACAATTTGCTGGATCGGAGTCCGGGGATCGTCATCGAGCTGAACGTGTGCTCGAACTCGGAGGTGCCGTAGTTTCGGTACTTGATCGGTTGGATCGTGAAGACGTACGACTACTTCCTCTATGTTGCGTCAACGCTTCCGCAGTCGGTCTGCATGGGTACGTAGACAACACTCTCCCCTCTCGTTGCTATACATCACATGACCTTGCGTGAGCGTAGGAAATTTTTTGAAATTACTACGAAACCCATCAGTGGCATCCGAGCCTAGGTTATTTATGTTGATGTTATATGCACGAGTAGAACACAAGTGAGTTGTGGGGATATAAGTCATACTGCCTACCAGCATGTCATACTTTGGTTCGGCAGCATTGTTGGACGAGACGACCCGGACCAACATTACGCGTACGCTTACGCGAGACCGGTTCCCCCGACGTGCTTTGCACATAGGTGGCTTGCGGGCGACAGTCTCTCCAACTTTAGTTGAACCAAGTGTGGCTACGCCCGGTCCTTGCGAAGGTTAAAACGGAGTCTATTTGACAAACTATCGTTGTGGTTTTGATGCGTAGGTGAGATTGGTTCTTGCTTAAGCCCGTAGCAGCCACGTAAAACTTGCAACAACAAAGTAGAGGACGTCTAACTTGTTTTTGCAGGGCATGTTGTGATGTGATATGGTCAAGGCATGATGCTAAATTTTATTGTATGAGATGATCATGTTTTGTAACCGAGTTATCGGCAACTGGCAGGAGCCATATGGTTGTCGCTTTATTGTATGCAATGCAATCGTGATGTAATGCTTTACTTTATTACTAAACGGTAGTGATAGTCGTGGAAGCATAAGATTGGCGAGACGACAACGATGCTACGATGGAGATCAAGGTATCGTGCCGGTGACGATGGTGATCATGACGATGCTTCGGAGATGGAGATCACAAGCACAAGATGATGATGGCCATATCATATCACTTATATTGATTGCATGTGATGTTTATCGTTTTATGCATCTTATCTTGCTTTGATTGACGGTAGCATTATAAGATGATCTCTCACTAAATTATCAAGAAGTGTTCTCCTTGAGTATGCACCGTTGCCAAAGTTCGTCGTGCCCAGACACCACTTGATGATCGGGTGTGATAAGCTCTACGTCCATCTACAACGGGTGCAAGCCAGTTTTTGCACACGCAGAATACTCAGGTTAAACTTGACGAGCCTAGCATATGCAGATATGGCCTCGTAACGTGGAGACCGAAAGGTCGAGCGTGAATCATATAGTAGATATGATCAACATAAACGATGTTCACCATTGAAAACTACTCCATCTCACGTGATGATCGGTTATGGTTTAGTTGATTTGGATCACGTAATCACTTAGAAGATTAGAGGGATGTCTATCTAAGTGGGAGTTCTTAAGTAATTTGATTAATTGAACTTAAACTTATCATGAACTTAGTACCTGATAGTATCTTGCTTGTTTATGTTGATTGTAGATAGATGGCTCGTGCTGTTGTTCCGTTGAATTTTAATGCGTTCCTTGAGAAAGCAAAGTTGAAAGATGATGGTAGCAATTATACGGACTGGGTCCGTAACTTGAGTATTATCCTCATTGCTGCTCAGAAGAATTACGTCCTGGAAGCACCACTGGGTGCTAGGCCTGCTGCTGGAGCAACACCAGATGTTATGAACGTCTGGCAGAGCAAAGCTGATGACTACTTGATAGTTCAGTGTGCCATGCTTTACGGCTTAGAATCGGGAGTTCAACGACGTTTTGAACATCATGGAGCATATGAGATGTTCCAGGAGTTGAAGTTAATATTTCAAGCAAATTCCCGGATTGAGAGATATGAAGTCTCCAATAAGTTCTATAGCTGCAAGATGGAGGAGAACAGTTCTGTCAGTGAGCATATACTCAAAATGTCTGGGTATAATAATCACTTGATTCAATTGGGAGTTAATCTTCCGGATGATTGCGTCATTGACAGAATTCTCCAATCACTGCCACCAAGCCACAAGAGCTTTGTGATGAACTATAATATGCAAGGGATGAACAAGACTATTCCCGAGCTCTTCGCAATGCTGAAAGCTGCGGAGGTAGAAATCAAGAAGGAGCATCAAGTGTTGATGGTTAACAAGACCACTAGTTTCAAGAAAAAGGGCAAACGGAAGAAGAAGGGGAACTTCAAAAAGAATGGCAAGCCAGTTGCTGCTCAGGAGAAGAAACCCAAGTCTGGACCTAAGCCTGAAACTGAGTGCTTCTACTGCAAGCAGACTGGTCACTGGAAGCGGAACTGCCCCAAGTATTTGGCGGATAAGAAGGATGGCAAGGTGAACAAAGGTATATGTAATATACATGTTATTGATGTGTACCTTACTAGAGCTCGCAGTAGCACCTGGGTATTTGATACTGGTTCTATTGCTAATATTTGCAACTCAATACAGGGACTACAGAATAAGCGGGCACTGGCAAAGGACGAGGTGACGATGCGCGTGGGAAACGGTTCCAAAGACGATGTGATCGCGGTCGGCACGCTACCTCTACATCTACCTTCGGGATTAATATTAGACCTAAATAATTGTTATTTGGTGCCAGCGTTGAGCATGAACATTATATCTGGATCTTGTTTAATGCGAGACGGTTATTCATTTAAATCAGAGAATAATGGTTGTTCTATTTATATGAGTAATATCTTTTATGGTCATGCACCCTTGAAGAGTGGTCTATTCTTGTTGAATCTCGATAGTAGTAACACACATATTCATAATGTTGAAGCCAAAAGATGCAGAGTTGATAATGAGAGTGCAACTTATTTGTGGCACTGCCGTTTAGGTCATATCGGTGTAAAGCGCATGAAGAAACTCCATACTGATGGACTTTTGGAACCACTTGATTATGAATCACTTGGTACATGCGAACCATGCCTCATGGGCAAGATGACCAAAACACCGTTCTCCGGTACTATGGAGAGAGCAACAGATTTGTTGGAAATCATACATACAGATGTATGTGGTCCGATGAATATTGAGGCTCGTGGCAGATATCTTTATTTTCTCACCTTCACAGATGATTTAAGAAGATATGGGTATATCTACTTAATGAAACATAAGTCTGAAACATTTGAAAAGTTCAAGGAATTTCAGAGTGAAGTTGAAAATCATCGTAACAAGAAAATAAAGTTTCTACGATCTGATCGTGGAGGAGAATATTTGAGTTACGAGTTTGGTGTACATTTGAAAAATTGTGGAATAGTTTCGCAACTCACGCCACCCGGAACACCACAGCGTAATGGTGTGTCCGAATGTCGTAATCATACTTTACTAGATATGGTGCGATCTATGATGTCTCTTACTGATTTACCGCTATCGTTTTGGGGTTATGCTTTAGAGACGGCCGCATTCACGTTAAATAGGGCACCATCAAAATCCGTTGAAACGACGCCTTATGAACTGTGGTTTGGCAAGAAACCAAAGTTGTCGTTTCTTAAAGTTTGGGGCTGCGATGCTTATGTGAAAAAGCTTCAACCTGATAAGCTCGAACCCAAATCGGAGAAATGTGTCTTCATAGGATACCCAAAGGAGACTGTTGGGTACACCTTCTATCACAGATCCGAAGGCAGGACATTCGTTGCTAAGAATGGATCCTTTCTAGAGAAGGAGTTTCTCTCGAAAGAAGTGAGTGGGAGGAAAGTCGAACTTGACGAGGTAACTGTACCTGCTCCTTTATTGGAAAGTAGTACATCACAGAAAACTGTTTCTGCGACACCTACACCAATAAGTGAGGAAGCTAATGATGATGATCATGAAACTTCAGATCAAGATACTACTGAACCTCGTAGATCAACCAGAGTAAGATCCGCGCCAAAGTGGTACGGTAATCCTGTTCTGGAAGTCATGCTACTAGATCATGATGAACCTACGAACTATGAAGAAGCGATGGTGAGCCCAGATTCTGCAAAGTGGCTTGAAGCCATGAAATCTGAGATGGGATCCATGTATGAGAACAAAGTATGGACTTTGGTTGACTTGCCTAATGATCGGCAAGCAATTGAGAATAAATGGATCTTCAAGAAGAAGACTGACGCTGATGGTAATGTTACTGTCTATAAAGCTCGACTTGTCGCAAAAGGTTTTCGACAACTTCAAGGGGTTGACTACGATGAGACCTTCTCACCCGTAGCGATGCTTAAGTCTGTCCGAATCATGTTAGCAATTGCCGCATTTTATGATTATGAAATTTGGCAGATGGATGTCAAAACTGCATTCCTGAATGGATTTTTGGAAGAAGAGTTGTATATGATGCAACCGGAAGGTTTTGTCGATCCAAAGGGAGCTAACAAAGTGTGCAAGCTCCAGCGATCCATTTATGGACTGGTGCAAGCCTCTCGGAGTTGGAATAAACGTTTTGATAGTGTGATCAAAGCATTTGGTTTTATACAGACTTTCGGAGAAGCCTGTATTTACAAGAAAGTGAGTGGGAGCTCTGTAGCATTTCTGATATTATATGTGGATGACATATTGCTGATTGGAAATGATATAGAATTTCTGGATAGCATAAAGGGATACTTGAATAAGAGTTTTTCAATGAAAGACCTCGGTGAAGCTGCTTACATATTAGGCATAAAGATCTATAGAGATAGATCAAGACGCTTAATTGGACTTTCACAAAGCACATACCTTGACAAGATTCTGAAGAAGTTCAAAATGGATCAAGCAAAGAAAGGGTTCTTGCCTGTGTTACAAGGTGTGAAGTTGAGTCAGACTCAATGCCCGACCACTGCAGAAGATAGAGAGAAAATCAAAGATGTTCCCTATGCTTCAGCCATAGGCTCTATCATGTATGCAATGCTGTGTACCAGACCTGATGTTTGCCTTGCTATAAGTTTAGCAGGGAGGTACCAAAGTAATCCAGGAGTGGATCACTGGACAGCGGTCAAGAACATCCTGAAATACCTGAAAAGGACTAAGGATATTTTTCTCGTATATGGAGGTGACAAAGAGCTCACCGTAAAAGGTTACGTTGATGCAAGCTTTGACACTGATCCGGACGATTCTAAATCGCAAACCGGATACGTGTTTACATTAAACGGTGGAGCTGTCAGTTGGTGCAGTTCTAAACAAAGCGTCGTAGCGGGATCTACATGTGAAGCGGAGTACATAGCTGCTTCGGAAGCAGCGAACGAAGGAGTCTGGATGAAGGAGTTCATATCCGATCTAGGTGTCATACCTAGTGCATCGGGTCCAATGAAAATCTTTTGTGACAATACTGGTGCAATTGCCTTGGCAAAGGAATCCAGATTTCACAAAAGGACCAAACACATCAAGAGACACTTCAATTCCATCCGGGATCTAGTCCAGGTGGGAGACATAGAGATTTGCAAGATACATACGGATCTGAATGTTGCAGACCCATTGACTAAGCCTCTTCCACGAGCAAAACATGATCAGCACCAAATCTCCATGGGTGTTAGAATCATTGCAGTGTAATCTAGATTATTGACTCTAGTGCAAGTGGGAGACTGAAGGAAATATGCCCTAGAGGCAATAATAAAGTTATTATTTATTTCCTTATATCATGATAAATGTTTATTATTCATGCTAGAATTGTATTAACCGGAAACATAATACATGTGTGAATACATAGACAAACAGAGTGTCACTAGTATGCCTCTACTTGACTAGCTCGCTAATCAAAGATGGTTATGTTTCCTAACCATGAACAAAGAGTTGTTATTTGATTAACGAGGTCACATCATTAGTTGAATGATCTGATTGACATGACCCATTCCATTAGCTTAGCACCCGATCGTTTAGTATGTTGCTATTGCTTTTCTTCATGACTTATACATGTTCCTATGACTATGAGATTATGCAACTCCTGTTTACCGAAGGAACACTTTGGGTGCTACCAAACGTCACAACGTAACTGGGTGATTATAAAGGAGCATTACAGGTGTCTCCAAAGGTAGATGTTGGGTTGGCGTATTTCGAGATTAGGATTTGTCACTCCGATTGTCGGAGAGGTATCTCTGGGCCCTCTCGGTATTACACATCACTTAAGCCTTGCAAGCATTGCAACTAAATGAGTTAGTTGCGGGATGATGTATTACAGAACGAGTAAAGAGACTTGCGGGTAACGAGATTGAACTAGGTATTGGAATACCGACGATCGAATCTCGAGCAAGTTACATACCCATGACAAAGGGAACAACGTATGTTGTTATGCGGTCTGACCGATAAAGATCTTCGTAGAATATGTAGGAGCCAATATGGGCATCCAGGTCACGCTATTGGTTATTGATCGGAGACATGTCTCGGTCATGTCTACATTGTTCTCGAACCCTTAGGGTCCGCACGCTTAAGGTTACGATGACAGTTATATTACGAGTTTATGCATTTTGATGTACCGAAGGTTGTTCTGAGTCCCGGATGTGATCACGGACATGACGAGGAGTCTCGAAATGGTCGAGACGTAAAGATTGATATATTGGAAGCCTATGTTTGGATATCGGAAGTGTTCCGGGTGAAATCGGGATTTTACCGGAGTACCGGGAGGTTACCGGAACCCCCCAGGAGCTATATGGGCCTTAGTGGGCTTTAGTGGAAAGGAGAAAGGGGCAGCCCAAGGTGGCTGTGCGCCTCCCCCCTTCCCCTAGTCCTATTAGGACTAGGAGAGGTGGCCGGCCCCCTCTCTCTCTTTCCCCCCTCCGCGAATCCTATTCCAACTAGGATTGGGGGGGGGAATCCTACTCCCAGAAGGAGTAGGACTCTCCTGGCGCGCCATACCTTGGCCGGCCAGCCTCCCCCCTCTAGTCCTTTATATACTGAGGTAGAGGCACCCTAGAACACACAAGTTGATCCACGTGATCTATTCCTTAGCCGTGTGCGGTGCCCCCAGCCACCATATTCCTCGATAATACTGTAGCGGAGTTTAGGCGAAGCCCTGCTGCTGTAGTGCATCAAGATCGTCACCACGCCGTCGTGCTGACGGAACTCTTCCCCGACACTTTGCTGGATCAGAGTCCGGGGATCGTCATCGAGCTGAACGTGTGCTCGAACTCGGAGGTGTCGTAGTTTCGGTACTTGATCGGTTGGATCGTGAAGACGTACGACTACTTCCTCTATGTTGCGTCAACGCTTCCGCAGTCGGTCTGCGTGGGTACGTAGACAACACTCTCCCCTCTCGTTGCTATACATCACATGATCTTGCGTGAGCGTAGGAAAATTTTTGAAATTACTGCGAAACCCATCATGGAGACCAGGCGTAGGGGTCATTAGTGCGTGAACAGACAAGTGCCCGACTAGTTATGTTATATTACATGGTTAGTAAGAAACATCTTCCAGGGAGAATAGTTCCGTTAGGGGTTCGTTTCCCTGGGAGGCATGCCCTAAAGTGCATGCCCATTCTGCGAAAAAGACGCAGGAAAAAGCATCTGGGGGCGCATAAATAAATAAGTGAAAAGATCATCTTTTAGGTTACCGACCAAATATTCCCTTAAGAACGCTAGCTTTCAGCTTCACCCAGTCTGAGGTACACATCCGGCTGATCCGGCAGTAACAATCGCAGAGGTGCTCCCTTTTCCGCCTAGCCGAATAATCGGGAACGTAGGGGTAAGCACAGGAGCCAGGCAACCCAGCTTGCCCAAAACTTAAGTCATATCGATGCATATAATGGTGAAATAAAAGGTACATGCGGAAGTGTAACACATGTGTTGGGCATGAAGCCCGTATAAATAAGCATCTGTTAAAAGAAGCCCCCAGGTTTAATGAGTGCGAATAGCACGCCATTTGATGAGCCTTTAAAGGTTATAAGAGAAAGGAAGGGGTGAACGAGAGAAATGTAGGACAGACAGTATATATAAAAAATGGACAGAGGAAGGAGACGAACACAGAGTCCGGCGCTAGGCATAGAATCTTCGGAGACGGGCTGCGTTCCATGGGCTCGGCTTGAGTCGGTTATCCGATGCATCTCGCAGGCGGTACGCTCCACCAGTCAGGACTTGGTCAATTATGAAGGGACCTTCCCACTTGGGCTTGAGTTTGTCCTTTTTCTTGTCCGGCAGGCGTAGAACTAATTCGCCAACGTTGTAATTTTTGGCCCGTACTTCTCTGCTTTGGTATCTTCGAGCCTGCTGTTGATAGAATGCGGAACGGGCTTTTGCCACGTCGCGCTCCTCCTCCAATGCATCCAAACTGTCCTGCCGATCGAGCTCGGCTTCTCTGTCTTCGTACATGCGCACTCGAGGTGAGTCATGAATTATGTCGCAAGGCAAAACTGCCTCTGCACCGTACACCATAAAGAATGGTGTGTATCCGGTGGTGCGATTCGGCATGGTCGCAGCCCCCAGAGTATGGAGTCGAGCTCCTCTACCCAGTGCGTGTTAGATTCCTTGAGGGACCGCACTAATCTGGGTTTGATGCCGCTCATGATAAGACCATTTGCACGTTCGACCTGGCCGTTAGTTTGTGGGTGATAGACGGAAGCATAATCGAGCTTGATGCCCATGTTTTTGCACCAGAGTTTTACCTCATCGGCCGTGAAGTTCGTGTCGTTATCAGTGATGATGCTGTGGGGGACGTCGTAACGCTGTACAACCCCGGATATAGAGTCTATCACCGGTCCGGATTCGGCCGTCTTAATAGGCTTGGCCTCTATCCATTTAGTGAACTTATCCACCATGACCAGTAAGTATTTTTGCTTGTGGGTTCCGCCTTTAAGGGGTCCGACCATGTCAAGCCCCCAGACCGCGAAGGGCCAAGTAATGGGGATAGTTTGGTGGGCGGTGGGTGGCATATGGCTTTGGTTTGCAAAGAGCTGGCAACCGGTGTATCGTTGGACTAAGTCCTGAGCGTCTGCCCGGGCCGTCGGCCAATAAAAGCCTGTAGGGAAGGCCTTGCTTACAAGGGACCGAGCTGCAGCGTGATGACCGCCGAGTTCGGCATGAATTTCAGCCAGGAGGTTCCGCCCTTCCTCTTTGGAGATGCACCTTTGAAGGACTCCGGTAGTGCTTTTCTTATAAAGCTCTCCCTCTTGGACTCTGTAGGCTTTGGATCACCGCACTATGCAGCGTGCCTCATTTTGGTCCTCGGAGAGTTCCTGCCTAGTAAGGTAGGCGAGGAATGGTTCTGTCCATGGGGCAATGACGACCATTATTACGTGGGCTGAAGGTGTTATTTCATTGGCAGAGCCTCCGATTGTGTCAGAATGTTCGGTGTCGGGCAGTGCGGTTGGGTCCGGGCTGTTATTGTTCGGCTCCCCTTCCCATACTACGGATGGCTTGAACATCCTTTCCAAGAAGATGTTCGGGGGGACTACATCGCGTTTTGCGCTGATGCATGCCAGGACATCTGCCGCCTGATTATTTTCTCGGGCTATATGGTGAAATTCAAGCCCTTCGAACCGAGCTGACATTTTTAGGACGACGTTGCAGTAAGCTGCCATTTTTGGATCCTTGGCATCGAAGTCTCCATTTATTTGGGATATTGCGAGGTTCGAGTCCCCGCGCACCTCTAGGCGTTGAATGCCCATGGATACTACCATCCGGAGACCATGTAAAAGGGCCTCATATTTGGCTGCATTGTTGGAGTCTTTGTACATAATCTGGAGTACGTATTGAATTGTGTCTCCTGTGGGGGACGTCAAAACAACACCAGCCCCCAGTCCGGCAAACATCTTGGAGCCGTCGAAATGCATGATCCAATTTGAATATGTGCCGAAGTCCCCCATTCTGCGACGAAGTCGGCCAAAACTTGCGACTTGATGGCTCGCCGTGGCTTATAAGTTATGTCGAACGGGAGGAGCTCAATGGCCCATTTTGTAATCTGGCCTGTTGCGTCACGGTTGTTTATAATATCGTTAAGTGGTACTTCCGAGGCTACTGTTATTGAACACTCTTGAAAGTAGTGTCATCGCTTCCAGGATGCCATGAATACCGCGTAAGCAATCTTTTGATAATGCGGGTACCGTGATTTGCACGGAGTGAGGACAGTGGACACATAATAGACCGGCTTTTGAAGGGGGAATTTGTGTCCGTCCATTTCTCGTTCGACGACGAGCACTGCGCTTACCACCTGGTGTGTTGCTGCAATGTACAATAGCATTGGTTCGCCAATGTTTGGCGCGGCCAGGACTGGGTTTGTTGCCAATATGGCTTTTATTTCGTCGAGTCCGGCCGTGGCTGCATCCGTCCATTCGAAGTGTTCGGTGCGCCGAAGGAGGCGATAAAGGGGTAGGGCCTTTTCTCCCAAGCGGGAGATAAAGCGGCTTAGAGCCGCCACGCATCCGGTTAACTTTTGTATTTGTTTGAGGTCCTTTGGGATATCCAATTGTGACAGAGCTCGGATCTTGGCTGGATTTGCTTCAATTCCTCTACCGGATACAATGAAGCCCAAGAGCTTTCCGGCTGGGACGCCAAAAACGCATTTTTCCGGGTTGAGCTTGATGTCATATGTTCGGAGGTTATCAAATGTGAGCCTCAAGTCGTCAACTAGAGATTCGACATGTCTTGTTTTGACGACCACATCATCTACATATGCCTCCACCGTTTTGTCGATCTGGTTTGCCAGACATGTCTGAATCATGCGCTGATATGTTGCGCCGACGTTTTTGAGCCCGAAGGGCATTGTGTTGAAGCAGAACGGGCCGTATGGTGTGATAAATGCCATTGCGTCTTGGTCTGATTCTGCCATCTTGATTTGATGGTAGCCGGAATATGCGTCGAGGAAACACAACGAATCGTGTCCTGCGGTAGCGTCGATAATTTGATCGATGCGGGGGAGGGGGAAGGGATCCTTTTGGCAAGCCTTGTTAAGGTCTTTAAAATCAACGCACAGGCGCCAGGATTTGTCCTTCTTTGGTACCATCACCAGGTTTGCTAGCCAGTCCAGATGTTTTATATCTCTGATCAATCCGGCCTCCAATAGCTTTGCTAGCTCCTCTCCCATGGCCTGTCTCTTAGGTTCGAAAAAACACCGAAGAGCTTGCTTGACAGGTTTGAATTCTTTTAGGATATTTAAGTTGTGCTCGGCCAGCCTGCGTGGGATTCCTGGCATGTATGAAGGGTGCCAGGCGAAAATGTCCCAGTTTTCTCGTAGGAACTCTCGCAGTGCGGCATCTACAGCAGGGTTTAACTGTGCCCCGATGGAAGCTGTTTTATTGGGGTTCGTTGGATCGACCTGGAATTTGACTATTTCGTCCGCCGGTTTAAAGGAGGTGGACTTGGATCTTTTGTCGAGTACCACATCATCTCTATTCACCGTGGAGCGCAGCGCAGTCAGTTCCTCAGCCGCTAGGGCTTCGGATAGTGCCTCGAGGGCCAGTGCGGCTATCTTGTTTTCGGCGCGGAGTGCTATGTCCGGATCACTAGCGAGAGTGATGATCCCGTTGGGCCCGGGCATCTTGAGCTTCATGTACCCATAATGGGGTATTGCTTGGAAGATTGTAAATGCATCCCGCCCTAGCAGAGCGTGATAACCGCTGCTGAATGGAGCCACATGGAACGTGACCTCTTCGGACCTGTAATTATCTGGCATGCTGAACACCACATCTAGTGTGATTTTTCCTGTACAGCACGCTTCCCGACTGGGGATTATTCCTCTAAAGGTTGTGCTGCTTCGCTCAATGCGGTTCCAGTCTATTTCCATTTTTTGAAGGGTTTCCTCATAAATGAGGTTCAATCCGCTGCCGCCGTCCATGAGTACCTTGGTAAGACGAAAGCCGTCCACTATTGGGCTGAGGACCAATGCGGCTGGTACTCAGGTTGTTCGGAATTTAGGTTCATCACTAGCGTTAAAGGTAATAGCCATGTCACTCCATGGGTTTATTGTTGCCACTTGGTAGATTTCGGCAAGGCTGCGGAGTGTCCTTTTTCGCATGTTATTTGATGCCGAAGTCTCGAAGACTGTTAATACCGTATTGGTGTCTTTGGGGTGTCTTTCTGTGGCCTCCGGAATTAGGAGATCTTCGCCAATTTTGGCCACCTGCCGGAGTATCCAACATGCTCTAAGGCTGTGAGTTGGTGTGGCGTCCTCTGTACTGTGAATTTTACAGGGTCCATTAAGCCATCCTTCCAATACGGTTCCATGCCCTGTAGAGGGTTTTTGCTTTTTGGTGTTTGACTCAGGTGTCTGGCGATGATGCACCCTTTTATTTCGGACTAGGTTTGTATTCAGGGCCGGATTGTCCCAAAATTTTATTTCGGTTTTCCAGGCGCTTTCCATCGCACAGTACTTTCGTACTATGGACGCCAAGTCAGCGAAGCGTGTAATATCACGGCGACTTATGGTGTTGAGGATTCCCTTGTCCGTGCAATTATTGCAGAAGAATGAAATTGCGTCTTCCTCGTGGCAGTCCTTTATCCTGTTCATAACCAGGAGGAATCTGGCCCAGTAATGATGTACTGTTTCTTCGGGCTCTTGCCTAATTTGGGATAGATCGCTTATGTTCGGGTGGGTGGGTGGAATTAAATCCGAAGCCTCACCCCATCTGAGGCTCAAAGGCCGAGGAATTTCTGAACTCGGAAATTTGGATTCCTGGATGTTGTCCAATGAATCCAATCCGTCGCGTGACTCTAAGTTCAGGTCTTGAGTGATATCCTCCCCTCCGCGGGTATCCGGCTTGGAGGGATCGGGAATTTGGACGTAGCTAGTCCTTAAGATAGATGAGGGGTCGCCACACTGTCCCTCTACCACGGCAACGTGATGGGTGACTTGGGGAGAGTTAATCTCTCTCAGATCGGGCTTAGGCCCAATCTGGTCGTAATCCGTAGCGACTCCCAGGGCGGCGATGTGATCCTAGAGCTCGTTTATGGAGGAGAGCTCCATTTGATCTAACTGCTCGGCGAGTTCCAAGCTGACATGAAGATTGTTTTCGATGGCTCGAGAGGTCATCGTCGGCGCAGAAGCTGAACAGGCGGTCACAAGAAAACCACCTAGCCGGAGGGTTTGGCCGACAGCCAAAGCTCCCTTAGCAGCAGTGCCGTCTTTAAAGACGGGGCGAGGCATCCTTCCTGATGGCGACGACACAGAGGAACTCTCAATGAAAGCACCAATGTCGGTGTCAAAACCGGCGGATCTCAGGTAGGGGGTCCCGAACTGTGCGTCTAGGCCGGATGGTAACAGGAGGCAAGGGACACGAAGTTTTACCCAGGTTCGGGCCCTCTTGATGGAGGTAAAACCCTACGTCCTGCTTGATTAATATTGATGATATGGGTAGTACAAGAGTATATCTACCACGAGATCAGAGAGGCTAAACCCTAGAAGCTAGCCTACGGTATGATTGTTGTTCTTTATGTTGTCCTACGGACCTAAACCCTCCGGTTTATATAGACACCAAAGAGGGCTAGGGTTACACAAAGTCGGTTACAATGGTAAGAGATCTACATATCCATGTCGCCAAGCTTGCCTTCCACGCCAAGGAAAGTCCCTCCCGGACACGGGACGAGGTCTTCAATCTTGTATCTTCATAGTCTAGGAGTCCGGCCCAAGGTATAGTCCAGCCATCCGGACACCCCCTAATCCAGGACTCCCTCAATAACCTTCCTCCTTGGTTGTGCATGAAGTGGAAGTTCATTATGATGCCAGTGCTCTGCTACGTCTTGAGCTTGCGTTGGTTTTCCCCGAAGAGGAAGGGATGATGCAGCAGAGTAGCGTAAGTATTTCCCTCAGTTTTTGAGAACCAAGGTATCAATCCAGTAGGAGGCCACGCTCAAGTCCCTCGTACCTGCACAAAACGATAGCTACTCGCAACCAACGCGATTAGGGGTTGTCAATCCCTTCACGGTCACTTACCAGAGTGAGATCTGATAGATATAATATTTTTGGTATTTTTGTTATAAAGATGCAAAGTAAAAAGTAAAGGCAAAGTAAAAAAGCAAAGCAAGATTAAAGTGATGGAGATTGATATGATGAGAATAGACCCGGGGGCCATAGGTTTCACTAGTGGGTTCTCTCAAGAGCATAAGTATTCTATGGTGGGTGAACAAATTACTGTTGAGCAATTGACAGAATTGAGCATAGTTATGAGAATATCTAGGCATGATCATGTATATAGGCATCACGTCCGTGACAAGTAGACCGAAACGATTCTGCATCTACTACTATTACTCCACTCATCGACCGCTATCGAGCATGCATCTAGAGTAGTAAGTTAAAAACAAAGTAATGCCTTAAGCAAGATGACATGATGTAGAGAGATAAATTCATGCAATATTAAATAAACCCCATCTTGTTATCCTTGATGGCAACGATGCAATACGTGCCTTGCTGCCCCTTCTGTCACTGGGAAAGGACACCGCAAGATCGAACCCAAAGCTAATCACTTCTCCCACGGAAAGAACTACCAATCTAGTTGGCCAAACCAAACGGATAATTCGAAGAGACTTGCAAAGATAACCAATCATACATAAAAGAATTCAGAGAAGATTCAAATATTATTCATAGATAGACTTGATCATAAACCCACAATTCATCGATCTCAACAAACACACCACAAAAAGAAGATTACATCGAATAGATCTCCACAAGAGAGGGGGAGAACTTTGTATTGAGATCCAAAAAGAGAGAAGAAGCCATCTAGCAACTAACTATGGACCCGAAGGTCTAAGGTAAACTACTCACACTTCATCGGAGAAGCTATGATGATGTAGAAGCCCTCCATGATGACGGCCCTCTTTCAGCGGAGCTCCGAAACATGCCCCAAGATGGGATCTCGTGGATACAAAAATTTGCGGCGGTGGAATTAGGTTTTTGGCACCGTATCTGTTCGTTTGGGGGTACATAGTTATATATAGGAGGAAGGAGTACGTCGGTGGAGCATCGAGGGGCCCACGAGGCAGGGGCGCACCCTATGGGGGGCGCCCCCACCCTCGTGACCGCCTCTTTGACTCCTTGGAGTAGGGTCCAAGTCTCCTGGATCACGTTTGGTGAGAAAATCACGTTCCCGAAGGTTTCATTCCGTTTGGACTCCGTTTGATATTCAGTTTCTTCGAAACACTGAAATAGGCAAAAAAAACAGCAATTCTGGGCTGGGCCTCCGGTTAATAGGTTAGTCCTAAAAATAATATAAAAGTGGAAAATAAAGCCCAATATAGTCCAAAACAGTAGATAATATAGCATGGAGCAATCAAAAATTATAGGTACGTTGGAGACGTATCAGGCATCCCCAAGCTTAATTTCTGCTCGTCCTCGAGTAGGTAAATGATAAAAAGAGAATTTTTGATGCGGAGTGCTACTTGTCATAATTTCAATGCAAATCTCCTTAATTGTGATATGAATATTCAGATTCGAAAGATTCAAGACAAAACTTTATATTGACATAAAAATAATAGTACTTCAAGCATACTAACAAAGCAATTATGTCTTCTCAAAATGACATGGCCAAAGAAAGTTATCCCTACAAAATCATATAGTCTGGCTATGCTCTATCTTCACCACACAAAGTATTTAAATCATGCACAACCCCGATGACAAGCCAAGCAATTGTTTCATACTCTAACTTTTTCAAAACTTTTTCAATCTTCACGCAATACATGAGTGTGAGCCATGGATATAGAACTATAGGTGGAAGAGAATGGTGGTTGTGGAGAACACAAAAAGGAGAAGATAGTCTCACATCAACTAGGCGTATCAACGGGCTATGGAGATTCCCATCAATAGATATCAATGTGAGTGAGTAGGGATTGCCATGCAACGGATGCACTAGAGCTATAAGTATATGAAAGCTCAAAAAGAAACTAAGTGGGTGTGCATCCAACTTGCTTGATCATGAAGACATAGGGAAATTTGAGGAAGCCCATCATTGGAATATACAAGCCAAGTTCTATAATGTAAAATTCCCACTAGTATATGAAAGTGATAACATGAGAGACTCTCTACTATGAAGATCATGGTGCCACTTTGAAGCAAAAGTGTGGTAAAAGGATAGTAACATTGTCCCTTCTCTCTTTTTCTCTAATTTTTTTATTTTTATTTGGGCCTTTTCTCTTTTTTATGGCCTCTTTTTATTTGGGCTTCTTTGGCCTCTTTTTTTTATTTATTTTATTTTTCGTCCGGAGTCTCATCCCGGCTTATGGGGGAATCATAGTCTCCATCATCCTTTCCTCACTGGGACAATACTCTAATAATGATGATCATCACACTTTTATTTTTCTTACAACTCAATACTTAGAACAAAATATGACTCTATATGAATGCCTCCGTCGGTGTACCGGGATATGCAATATGACAATGATGGAGTGTGTCATAATAAACGGAACGGTGGAAAGTTGCATGGCAATATATCTCGGGATGGCTATGGAAATGCCATAATAGGTAGGTATGGTGGCTGTTTTGAGGAAGGTATATGGTGGGTGTATGATACCGGCGAAAAGTGCGCGGTATTAGAGAGGCTAGCAAAGGTGGAAGGGTGAGAGTGCGCATAATCCATGGACTCAACATTAGTCATAAAGAACTCATATACTTGTTGCAAAAATCTAGAAGTTATCAAAGCAAAGTATTACGCGCATGATCCTAGGGGTATAGATTGGTAGGAGAAGACCATCACTCGTCCCCGACCGCCACTCATAAGGAAGACAATCAATAAATAAACCATGCTCCGACTTCATCACATAACGGTTCACCATACGTGCATGCTACGGGAATCACAAACTTTAACACAAGTATTCTTTAAATTCACAACTACTCAACTAGCATGACTTTAATATTATCACCTCCATATCTCAAAACAATTATCATGTTTCAATCTTTTCTTAGTATTCAACACACTCAAAAGAAAGTTTCACAAATCTTGAATACCAAGCATATTATTATTAAGCAAATTAACATGCTATTAAGACTCTCAAAATAATTTAAGTGAAGCATGAGATATCAATAGTTTCTTTAAAACAAATCCACCACCGTGCTCTAAAAGATCTAAGTGAAGCACATAGAGCAAAACTACTTGGCTCAAAAGATATAAGTGAAGCACATAGAGCAAAACTACTTAGCTCAAAAGATATAAGTGAAGCACATAGAGTATTCTATAAAATTTTAATTCATGTATGGATCTCTCAAAAGGTGTGTACAGCAAGGATGATTGTGGCATACAAATACACAAAGACACAAATAATACAAGACGCTCCAAGCAAAACACATATCATGTTGGTGAATAAAAATATAGCTCCAAGTAAATTACCGATGGAAGTGGACGAAAGAGGGGATGCCTTCCGGGGCATCCCCAAGCTTTGACTTCTTGGTGTCCTTGGATTATCTTGGGGGTGCCATGGTAATCCCCAAGCTTAGGCTCTTTCCACTCCTTGTTCCATAATCCATCAAAAGAATTCACCCAAAACTTGAAAACTTCACAACACAAAACTTAAAGTAGAAAACTCGTGGGCTCCGTTAGCGAAAGAAAACAAAAGACCACATCAAGGTACTGCAATGAACTCATTATTTATTTATATTTGTGTTAAACCTACTGTATTCCAACTTCTCTATGGATTATAAACTATTTTACTAGCCATAGATTCATCAAAATAAGCAAACAACACACGAAAAACAGAATCTGTCAAAAACAGAACAGTCTGTAGTAATCTGTAACTAATGCAAACTTATGGAACCCAAAAAATTCTAAAATAAATTTCTGGACGTGAGGAATTTATATATTAATCATCTACAAAAATAATTAACTAAATAGCACTCTTCAAATAAAAATGACAGCAGTTCTTGTGAGCGCTAAAGTTTCTGTTTTTTACAGGAAGTTCAACAAGACTTTCCCCAAGTCTTCCCAACGTTTCTACTTGGCACAAACACTAATTAAACACAAAAAACACAACCAAAACAGAGGCTAAATAATTTGTTTATTACTAAGAAGTAGCAAAAATCAAGGAATAAAAATAAAATTGGGTTGCCTCCCAACAAGCGTTGTCGTTTAACGCCCCTAGCTAGGCATAAAAGCGAGGATAGATCTAGGTATTGCCATCTTTGGTAGGCAATTCTTCGATGAGGCATCTGTTTCCCTTAGAAATTCATTTGTAGCAATTGGTTCCTTAATGATATCAAAAAGATTGGGATGAATACTTATAGATTTAAGATCTGCAGTTTCCTTAGATGATTCACCCTTATTTTTAGGAACATACATAATCTTGGCAATTTTAGTAGGAGGACTTGGAGTATTCTTTATGGCAGAAAAAGTGGTTCCCAAGTTTGTAATGATACCCTCAAGTTTATCAATTCTAGTAGAATCTAAGTTCATCTTCTCATTAACTATGGGTTCTTTTTCCTTAATATTTTTCAAAGTCATTCCTACCTTAGATCCATATTGAGTAATTTGATTGTGGATCTTTTTATCTAGATTTTCTATTGATTCAACAGTAGCAAATTTATTTTCAATAATTTCAAGTCTTTGCATAACATGCTCCAATGTTAACATGGTTCCATTAACCAACAGAGGTGGTGAGCCAAATAAATTTAGCATAGCATTATAAGAATCAAAAGTATGGCTACCCAAGAAGTTTCCTCCGGTAATGGTATCGAGGATATATCTATACCACAGATTAACACCTACATAAAAATTGCGGAGAAGAACTAAGGTAGATTGCTTCCTGGTAGATCTATTTTGAGCATTGCAAATTCTATACCAAGCATCTTTTAGATTTTCTCCCTCCCTTTGTTTAAAATTTAGCACTTCACTCTCGGGAGACAACGGAGAAGAAATGAGAGTAGCCATGATAACAAGCAAACAAACTAGCACATGAGAAAACAAGAGCAAACGGGCAAAAGAGGCAAATAGAGAGGGAGGATAGAGAGAGAGAGAGGGCGAATAAAACGGCAAGGGTGAAGTGGGGGAGAGGGAAACGAGAGGCAAATGGCTAATAATGTAATGCGAGAGATAGGGATTGTGATGGGTACTTGGTATGTAGACTTTTTGCGCAGATTCCCCGGCAACGGCGCCAGAAATCCTTCTTGCTACCTCTTGAGATTGCGTTGGTTTTCCCCGAAGAGGAAGGGATGATGCAGCAGAGTAGCGTAAGTATTTCCCTCAGTTTTTGAGAACCAAGGTATCAATCCAGTAGGAGGCCACGCTCAAGTCCCTCGTACCTGCACAAAACGATAGCTACTCACAACCAACGCGATTAGGGGTTGTCAATCCCTTCACGGTCACTTACGAGAGTGAGATTTGATAGATATAATATTTTTAGTATTTTTGGTATAAAGATGCAAAGTAAAAAGTAAAGGCAATGTAAAAAAGCAAATCAAGATTAAAGTGATGGAGATTGATATGATGAGAATAGACCTAGGGGCCATAGGTTTCACTAGTGGTTTCTCTCAAGAGCATAAGTATTCTATGGTGGCTGAACAAATTACTGTTGAGCAATTGACAGAATTGAGCATGGTTATGAGAATATCTAGGCATGATCATGTATATAGGCATCACGTCCATGACAAGTAGACCGAAACGATTATGCATCTACTACTATTACTCCACTCATCAACCGCTATCGAGCATGCATCTAGAGTATTAAGTTAAAAACAGAGTACTGCCTTAAGCAAGATGACATGATGTAGAGAGATAAATTCTTGCAATATGAAATAAACCCCATCTTGTTATCCTCGATCGCAATGACGCAATACGTGCCTTGCTGCCCCTTTTTTCACTGGGAAAGGACACTACAAGATCGAACCCAAAGCTAAGCACTTCTCCCATGGCAAGAACTACCAATCTAGTTGGCCAAACCAAACGGATAATTCAAAGAGACTTGCAAAGATAACCAATCATACATAAAAGATTTCAGAGAAGATTCAAATATTATTCATAGATAGACTTGATCATAAACCCAAAATTCATCGATCTCAACAAACACACCGCAAAAAGAAGATTACATCAAATAGATCTCCACAAGAGTGGGGGAGAACTTTGTATTGAGATCCAAAAAGAGAGAAGAAGCCATCTAGCTACTAACTATGGACCCGAAGGTCTGAGGTAAACTACTCACACTTCATCGGAGAGCTATGATGATGTAGAAGCCCTCCGTGATGACGGCCCTCTTCCGGCGGTCCTCTGGAACAGGCCCCAAGATGGGATCTCGTGGATACAGAAAGTTGCGGTGGTGGAATTAGGTTTTTGGCTCCGTATCTCTTCGTTTGGGGGTACGTAGGTATATATAGGAGGAAGGAGTGCGTCGGTGGAGCATCGAGGGGCCCACGAGGCAGGGGGCGCACCCCCCACCCTCGTGACCGCCTCTTTGACTCCTTGGAGTAGGGTCCAAGTCTCCTGGATCACGTTCGGTGAGAAAATCACGTTCTCGAAGGTTTCATTCCGTTTGGACTCTGTTTGATATTCCATTTCTTCGAAACACTGAAATAGGCAAAAAAAACAGCAATTCTGGGTTGGGCCTCCGGTTAATAGGTTAGTCCCAAAAATAATATAAAAGTGGAAAATAAAGCCCAATATAGTCCAAAACAGTAGATAATATAGCATGGAGCAATCAAAAATTATAGATACGTTGGAGACGTATCATGCTCATCCAAGGCCCTAAGCAACCCGGCAATGACATTGATGTGTACCTAAGGCCATTAGTTGAAGAACTCTTACAACTGTGGAATGGAACAGGTGTACGTGCGTGGGATGAGCACATGGGAGAAGAATTTGACCTAAAGGTGTTGCAGTTCATGACCATCAATGATTGGCCTGATCTCAGTAACCTTTCAGGACAGACAAACAAGGGATACCGCGCATGCACGCACTGTTTGGATGATACCGACAGTATATATTTGGCTAATTGTAAGAAGAATGTGTACCTGGGACATCGTCGATTTCTTCCGAGCAGGCATCCCGTAAGAAAGAAAGGCAAGCATTTAAAAGGTGAGGCGGATCACCGGACGAAGCCTCGCCACCGTACTGGTGCTGATGTACATGATATGGTCAAGGATTTGAAGGTGGTCTTTGGAAAGGGTCCTGGTGGACAACCTGTTCCGAATTACACTGACGGACGCGCACCCATGTGGAAGAAGAAATTATATTTTGGGACCTGCCCTATTGGAAAGACCTAGAGGTCCGCTCCGCAATCGACGTGATGCACGTGACGAAGAATCTTTGTGTGACCCTGCTTGCCTTCTTGGGCGTGTATGGGAAGACAAAAGATACACCTGAGGCACGGGAGGACCAGCAACATATGCACGGAAAAGACGGCATACATCATGGTCATGCAAGCTACGCTCTTACCAAAGAAGAGAAGGAAATCTTCTTTGAATGCCTGCTCAGTATTAAGGTACCGTCTGGCTTCTCGTCGAATATAAAGGGAATAATAAACATGGCAGAGAAAAAGTTCCAGAACCTAAAGTCTCATGACTGCCACGTGATTATGATGCAACTGCTTCCGGTTGCATTGAGGGGGCTTCTACCGGAAAATGTTCGATTAGCCATTGTGAAGCTATGTGCATTCCTCAATGCAATCTCTCAGAAGGTAATCGATCCAGAAATCATACCAAGGTTAGAGAATGATTTGGTGCAATGTCTTGTCAGTTTCAAGTTGGTGTTCCCACCATCCTTCTTCAACATCATGACTCACGTCCTAGTTCACCTATGCGAAGAGATTAATGTTTTGGGTCCTGTATTTCTACACAATATGTTCCCCTTTGAGAGGTTCATGGGAGTCTTAAAGAAATATGGTCATAACCGTGCTAGGCCATAAGGAAGCATCTCCAAGGGCCATGAAAATGAGGAGGTCATTGAGTTTTGTATTGACTTTATTCCTAACCTTAAGCTGATTGGTGTTCCTGAATCGCGGCATAAGGGCAGACTGGATGGAAAAGGCACACTAGGAGGGGAACAAATAATATGTATGGACGGACATTCTCTCACTGAAGCACACTACCCAGTTCTACAGAATTCCACCTTGGTGGCTCCGTATATGGATGAACACAAGAATTTGCTACGCTCCAAACACCCGGAGCGGTCTGATGACTGGATTACACGTGAACAAACCAAGAGTTTCGCCAGCAGGTTGCAGACACGTACCATGCATGACGCCTCTATTGAAGATGACTTGTACTTGCTGTCCCAGTTACCATCTTCGAATATAATGACTTTCAAAGGGTACGAGATAAATGGTAATACATTTTACACGATCGCCCAAGATAAGAAGAGCACCAACCAAAACAATGGTGTCCGCTTTGATGCAGAAACCAAGACGGGAAAGGAAACATATTATGGTTATATACAGGACATATGGGAACTTGACTATCGACGTGGTTTGAAGGTCCCTTTGTTTCGGTGCAAATGGGTCAATATGACACGAGGCGGGGTAACGGAAGACCCGAAGTATGGAATGACAACAGTGGATCTCAACAATCTTGCGTATGCAGACGAACCATTCGTCCTAGCCAATGATGTGGCACGGGTTTTCTATGTGAAGGACATGTCTACCAAGCCGAGAAAAAGAAAAGATAAGGAAGCGAATGCATCGTATGATGAGCCAAAGCGGCACATATTTCTTTCTGGGAAGAGAAACATCATGGCAGTGGATGACAAGATAGACATGTCAGGAGATTATGAAAAGTTTGATGAAATTGCTCCATTCACAGCGAATATAGACCCGAGCATCCAGTTAAATGATGAAGATTTTCCATGGCTACGGCGCAAAGGGACACACGCGAAGAAAAAGTTTCACACCCAAAGATCTGGGATGTGATCGGCTTCACTATCATCACTTTCTTCTGTGTTTCACACCCAGGAGGGAATCTCTGTAATAGTTAGGGTAGTTATGTGTTTTGGCATTTGAAACGCGAAGAAATTTTATGTGCAAGCAAATTCTTTCATGCATTTACTGATTTTTTCAGCTAAATGACCCTGAAATTGAAAAGCATTTCAAATGAACTAAGAAAAGGTTGAAAGTTAGCATGGTATCATAATTTCACCCACATAGCATGTGCAAAAAAGTAGAGAGGGTTACCGCAAAAACTGAATGCACTTCGTGTACAAAATGGACAATCTCTTTCGAAGTATCAGGGTTTCGGACGAAAACTCATCCGTTACAAAGGCATTTCATTTTTTAAATAACCTAAGCATTACCAAATTGAATATAATGATAAAACACACTAATATTAAACATAAGAAAAAAGAATCACTGAAAAATCTATTTTCAAAGTTAAGTTATTCACAAACTAGTGATTCACACAAATTTCAAATAATTCAAAATTTAAACTATTCAAATTTGTAAACTACCGGTACTAACAGAAAGTTTGTAATTTTTTGTACCTAAAGCAAAAATATTCACAAAGAAACTCTAAATACAGCAAAAACAACTCAAAAATAAATAAAACAAAAATAAATAAAGCAAAAAAAATAAGAAAAAAAGCCCACCTACTGCGCCACAGCGGCCTGCATACGACTAGAAACCCAACCTGTTGTTGGGCCAGGATGCAGGCCCGCAAAGGCCCAGTAGGCCCACAGGGCAGCACAGAACATTTAGGCCCAGTAGGCCTGCTTTGGAGAGGAGCTCGAGGGAGCTACCGCACTGGGGCTTATAAGCCAGTGCGGACGCCCCTCGGCTAGCGAGGTGGGACTAAACATGACGCACCGCACCTGCGCTAGTGCACCCCCTTTAGTATCGGGTGGTGACTCAAACCGGTACTGAAGGGGAGGTCTTTAGTACCGGTTGGAGCCACCACCTGATACTAAAGGGGTGCCGTTCCCGCCGCTTGGCTTGGCCAAAACAAACCTTTAGTACCGGTTGGTGGCTCCAACCGGTACTAAAGGTTGTTCCATATAAGAAAACACTTCAAAAAATTTGTCAATTTCTCATCTCTCCCTCTGCTTCTTTCTCCTCTGCCCCGTCGCCGCCGCCCCTCGTCGCCGCCCCCGTCGCCGTCGTCGTCATCCCCGTCGCCGTCTGTCGCCGTCCCCGTCGCCGTGCCGCGCCCCGTCGCCGCGCCCCGCCCCGTCCCTGTCGCCGTCTCCGTCTCCGTCTCCGGCCGCCATGTACCACACACACACACACATTGTTATAGAAATGTTAGAAATCTTTCTTTTTTTTAGTTATAGAATTATTAGAAATGTTAGTTATATAGAAATGTTTTTTAGTTATAGAAATATTAGAAATGTTAGTTATATAGAAATATTAGAAATGTTAGTTATATAGAAATATTAGAAATGTTAGTTATATAGAAATGTTAGTTATATTAGATAGTTATATAGAAATGTTAGTTATATAGAAATGTTTTTTAGTTATAGAAATATTAGAAATGTTAGTTTTAGTTATAGAAATATTAGAAATGTTAGTTTTAGTTATAAAATTTAGAATTTGCATATATGAAATCACAATCCATCATTTAAAAAAATGTTACTTTACTTTTGCGGCATATAGTATTTGTTGTCGATGATGCCCAGACCACATCCTCGCCATCGACCAGTTCGCGACGACATCCTGCTTCAGAGGACCCATGTCCGGGACTGGGCTCCACCGGGCTGGCACTAGGAGGTTCTACCTTCAGGGGCGCAACGCTTGGTGAGGAACCCGGCCCCGGGTCCCGTCGTCGACCCTGATCTCCTTTGGTGGCGTTCGCGTGGGCCACTTTCAGTGCGGAGAGAGCCGGCCCCGCCGGAGGTGGTACGTCGCCGTGTTAGGGAGGAGGACGAGCACGTCCATCACTACATGGCTGCTATGGACGTCAGGTTCTCCAATACCTGGCAGGTTCTTTCGGGAGATCACCCGAGCTATGATCCAGTGATGGTTCCTTCACTTTGGTTGTCCACCGCCCGCGCCTCAGGAACCGCGAGTGGCCTAGATTACTCTCTAGTATTCGATCTTTATTAGCTAGCTAGCTAGCTAGTGATGTATTCGATATATAATATTCGAGATGATTTATTCAATATTATATATGTTATTCGAGACGATGTATTCGAGATTATATCTATTATTCGAGATGACGTATTCGAGATTATATTCGATGATGCTTATTATGTACTATGATTGATTGAGTTTTTCCTTATTAATTGATTGCATCCATGCATTGTAATTTGAATATATTTCTTTTGGATTAGTTAAATAAAACCTATGGCGGACAATACCGGCAAAGAGGGAGAAGAGGCCATGTTCAATATCATACACAATCCTCGCGGGCCAGATGATGATCAGAATGAAGAAGATTATGACGGCTCCGAATATCTAAACAACACCGGGGAGGGTGATATGATATTCGATCGCGACGACCGAATTGATGATGTCATGAACTATGAACATGATGAAGAAAATGTTGATCTTGAAACAACAAAGACCGGCGAGGTATATATATATTTATATAAGCAGGCATCTGGTGATCATCACATGTTTTAAATGACTTGAAGATATATTAACGAATCGATCTTTCTTCTTTCAGCCATCCGGATCGAGAAAATCTTCAGGCAACAGGAAACGAGGCCCGAACAAAAAGTTGAAGGAGGGCGTAAAGTACAATATCGAGGCCATCAAACCTAATGGCGAACCATTAGCGCCTAAGAAGATTGCGGACAAGTTCATTCGTCAGTGCGGTGTTCTTGTGAAGGACCAACTCCCGATCTCCATTCAAGAATGGAGAGAGCCAGCAAAGCCACGTCCAGATCTTACTTGTGTTGATGATAGACAAAAACTTCTGCTTTGGGAAACGCTCATGGAACATTTCACCCTACCAGATCATTTCACAGATGCAGATGTGGAGAAAGTCAAGGACGCTGCTCTTAGGAAGATGGCGGTTGCATTCAACAACCACAAGAATCGTGTATGGGACAAGTACTTCAAGGGAGGAAGGAAGACTCCAGTATTCGAGGGAACACTAGAGAAGCAAAGTGCTCATTGGGATGATTTCATGAAATTCAAGGAATTGGAATTATCTAAGGAACGGTCGAGAATAAACAAGGCCAATGCCGCAAAAAAGGATAAGTTCCATAAGCTGGGGCCAGGTGGCTATGCGGTGGGAATGCCTAAGTGGGATAAGTCTGAGAAAGAGATGGAGGATGCAGGTGTCACTCCAGAAACATTGAACTGGCCCCCCAGGTGCAGGACTTGGTTCTATTCGCATGGGGGGGAGTTGGACCCGAAGACAGGCAAAGTTTCGAAGAAGGCATGTCTGGACGGAGCCGAGGATAAGCTACTTGTTGCAATAGAAGAGGCTTGATCGGGGGTGTTCGAGCCCAGCTGAGAGAACGATGAGCTTACGCGTGCCCTGGGAAATCCTGAACACTCGGGAAGAACACGAGGCAAGGGCGCTATTCCGTGGTATGAGGGGTTTTCGTACTGGAATGCCGACTACAGAACCCGTGCGAGAAAGAAGATTGCGGAGGAGGAGAAGAGGAAGATGGAGGAGGAGAAGAGGAAGCTGGACTATGAATGCCTTCAAGGCCTAGAATCAGCGCACGAGGACTTGGCAGTCAAATTCCAGCGGTAGCAGGAGCAGATCGACTCACTTAGCCAGCAAAGGGGGTCTCTGCAGCTGCAGTAGCTAGCGGATGATCCAGCATTGGATAGCACCGTCCCATCCATGCCGAGAAGCAGCATGGGTTCCGCCCCAGGCGACGCATTGCTGGATAGCTACCCAGTGGATGACATCATGGAGAACACTAACTGCGAGCTACACTTCAAAATGAAGAACATATCCATGAAGGTGGCGGACGCCGTTGCTTTTACAAATCCCCCCGAGATAACCTTCCATTGCAACCCGATTCCAGCGGGCTATGCTCGTGTCTTGGTTGATGAGGTGGTGGACCAATATTCGGGGCTAGAGCTTGACATTCCTGGAGGTGACGAGGAGCACACACTGGGAGAGGCCAACCATCGTATCATCCTTTGGAGAAAGGATTGCATCATCTTTCGAAGGCCACCGACACCGCGTCATCCGACTCCTCCTCCAAGTCCGGCACAGCTTCAGGCCACTCCTCCTCCTCCAAGTCCGGAAAAGCGTCAGGCCACTCCTCCTCCAAGTCCGGCACAGCTTCAGGCCACTCCTCCTCCTCCAACTCAGCCACGTCAGCCGTCTTCGCCGCCTCAGCAATCACGGAAGAGAGCCGCCTCAGCTATGGTGCGTAGCAGTACAAGTCGAGGTAGTACTGGAGGAGGCAAGCGATTTCAATATGGTCCAAGCAGCCTCGCGCCTCTTCCGCAGAGGCCTTATGACAAGTCCGAGGAGGAAAACACAGCCATATCGAAGGCCGAGGTGGAAGCCCATTTTGCACCGAAACCGCCACCGCCGCCAAGGGAGAAAGTGCCTGAGGAAAAGATTGACCACTTCATTCGTATGGCTAGAGCACCAGCTCCCAAGCCTGTTGACACAGACTATGAGCGCCACATCAAAAAGTTAAATCGAGCACGTCTATAGAAAGAGGCGAGCTTGAGCACGAGCAAATCAGCTGGCGAAAAATGCGGTAAAACCGTTCCCCAGCTGGGAGAACAGGCGGCGCAATCAATCCCCCCACTTGTTGTGCCAACAACACATGAGAGTAGGCGCGCCCAATATTATTGTGGGCAAACCGTTTACGTTCCCGAGCTGGGCGATGTGGTAATAACCGAGGAGCATATAAGGAAGGCTGAAATCCTCAAGATCACTGTTGGACAACTCCTCGACATCGAGCCCATGCCTCCGCTTAGAGAGGAGGAAATAAAATAGAAATATGTCTGGGGCCAACCTTTGGTCGAGCCAGACGAGGTCAAGAAGCTCCCGATGAGAATGTATGAATTGCATCAATGGTACATGGACATTACCAAGATTTCCAATCGAGAGTCCCTCATGGTGAATGTCAAGAAGGATCATTACTACCATGAGAAAGTTGTGTCCGTTGAGTATTCAGAACTATTTTAGTTATACAATCAAGACGCACTCGACAAATCTATTGTCAGTTGCTATTGTCTGTAAGTGATTTATTTCTGTAATTTAAGTCTCAAGCTAGCTGTAGTGATCATTTTGATCAATCATTACCTGTAATTATCCTCACTATATTCTTTTCTGTGGTATTATGCAGGATGAAGATTTATGAAATGAAAAAAGGTGGACGCTATGGCATTGGGTTCATTGACCCAAACACCATTAATGAATACACATGGAAATTAGATCCATATTATGAAAAAAGTGTAGAGGAAAGCATGCTAGAGTTCTTGAAGCGCCTCAATACCAATGAAGATATACTACTTCTTTACAACTTCGAGTGAGTCACACTATCTTGTACTACAAATTCTATTTTTGCCTACTAGCTAGCTACATGTTTTTGCTTACATATGCCCGCTTAATTAAGACATGCAAACGTGTGTGCATGCAGATTTCACTGGATCTTGTTAATCATTAAAGTTGAGGAAGGAACAGTTGAAATACTGGACTCACTACATAAAAAAGCAAGTGACTACACCATCTTGTCTGGGATAGTCAACAGGTAATTTCAATCAATATTAACTATATCTCGGCCTATTTAGTTCGTCATTTCCTGATATGAACTATTTAATAACCCCTTTATTCATTTTCTTTGTCGGCGGGCAGGGCTTGGGCAAAGTTCATCAGCGTCACTCCAGGCCAATGGAACCGAAAGCTGAAATGGTATCGACCCAAGGTAAGTAATTAAGTAGTACTAGCTAGCTAGCTACCATCTCTTTAATTATCATGCTTGATTAATTATTATCTAATCAAATTCCATTCTCGTAAAAGCCCTGAAGCAGGCGTCGGGGAATAATCTGTGTGCATACTACGTTTGCGAGAACATTCGCATGATGGCGTCCGAAAGGAGCAGATCTCAAAGACAGGAGTGGGTACGTTTGTCAAAACACCATTCACAATTTTTACACCATTATCGATATCAAGTCACACAACTAATACACATGCATATTGATCTCCTTCTTAACAGTTCAAAGAGGTGCGGGAGCAGCTCCTAGCAACGGAGCGCATACAAGCAATTCAAGAGGGAATAGCGGGATTTTTGCTCGACCAGGTCATAGATCCCAAAGGAGAATACTATTACCCACTACCGCCCCCATGAACCACTTCCAATTGTTATCGTGCTCTGAAGGCACCAATTAGGATAATGCCACTAGCTCCGAAGGTACCAATTAGGAGAAATTGTATATAGCTAGCTAATTGTATATATAAATATATATATACATGTGTGTATATATGTGTGAATTAATTAATGGTGGTTGTGAGACATTCAATGATATATATATATGATCGGTTCTACTAGAAATTCTATTTATATATATGCATAACGTGTAATGTAGTATCGTAAAATACCAGCACACGAAAAAGAATTAAATGGAAAACACAAAATTAAATGAAAAAGAAATCATAAACCCAAAACCCCCCAACCTTTTAATACCGGTTGGTGTCACCAACCGGTACTAAAGGGCTCCCTGCCCCCGGAGCTGGCTCGTGCCACGTGGTTGCCCTTTAGCACCGGTTCATGCTGAACCGGTACTAAAGGGGGGACCTTTAGTGCCCACACTTTAGTGCCGGTTACCGAACCGGGACTAAAGGGCCTTACGAACTGGTGCTATTGCCCGGTTCTGCACTAGTGACAACCTTCTTCTTGTAGACGTTGTTGGGCCTCCGAGTGCAAAGGTTTGTAGGACAGTAGCAAATTTCCCTCAAGTGGATGACCTATGGTTTATCAATCCGTAGGAGGCGTAGGATGAAGATGGTCTCTTTCAAGCAACCTGCAACCAAATAACAAAGAGTCTCTTGTGTCCCCAACACACCCAATACAATGGTAAATTGTATAGGTGCACTAGTTCGGCGAGGAGATGGTGATACAAGTGGTATATGGATGGTAGATAAGGTTTTTGTAATCTGAAAATATAAAAACAGCAAGGTAACTAATGATAAAAGTGAGCACAAACGGTATTGCAATGCGTTGAAACAAGGCCTAGGGTTCATATTTTCGCTAGTGCAAGTTCCCTCAACAATAATAACATAACTGGATCACATAACTATCCCTCAACATGCAACAAAGAGTCACTCCAAAGTCACTAATAGTGGAGAACAAACGAAGAGACTATGGTAGGGTACGAAACCACCTCAAAGTTATTCTTTCCAATCAATCCGTTGGTCTATTCCTATAAGTGTCACAAAAAGCCCTAGAGTTTGTACTAGAATAACACCTTAAGACACAAATCAACCAAAACCCTAATTTCACCTAGATACTCCAATGTCACCTCAAGTATCCGTGGGTATGATTATACGATATGCATCACACAATCTCAGATTCATCTATTCAACCCCAACACATAGGACCTCAAAGAGTGCCCCAAAGATTCTACCGGAGAGTCAAGATGAAAACGTGTGCCAAACCCTATGCATAGGTTCATGGGCGGAACCCGCAAGTTGATCACCAAAACATACATCAAGTGAATCAATAGAATAACCCATTGTCACCACGGTAATCCCACGCAAGACATACATCAAGTGTTCTCAAATCCTTAAAGACTCAATCCGATAAGATAACTTCAAAGGGAAAACTCAATACATTACAAGAGTAGAGGGGAGAAACAACATAGGATCCAAATATAATAGCAAAGCTCGCGATACATTAAGATCGTTCCACCTCAAGAACACAAGAGAGAGAGAGAGAGAGAGAGATCAAACACATAGCTACTGGTACATAGCCTCAGCCCTGAGGGAGAACTACTCCCTCCTCATCATGAAGAGCACCGGGATGATGAAGATGGCCACTGGAGAGGGATTCCCCCCTCCGTCAGGGTGCTGGAACGGGTCTAGATTGGTTTTCGGTGGCTACGGAGGCTTTTGGCGGCGGAACTCCCGATCTATTGTGCTCCCAGAAGTTTTTAGGGTATATGGGTATATATGGGAGGAAGAAGTATGTCGGTGGACCTCCGGGCTGTCCACGAGGCAAGGGGCGCGCCCCCCACCCTCGTGGGCAGCCCGGGACTCTCTTGGTCCAACTCCGATACTCCGTGGGCTTCTTCTGGTCCAAAAATAAGTTCCGTGAAGTTTCAGCTCAATTGGACTCCGTTTGATTTTCCTTTTCTGCGATACTCTAAAACAAGGAAAAAACAGAACTGGCACTGGGCTCTAGGTTAATAGGTTAGTTCCAAAAATCATATAAAATAGCATATAAATGCATATAAAACATGCAAGGTTGATAATATAATAGCATGGAACAATCAAAAATTATAGATACGTTGGAGACGTATCAGCATCCCCAAGCATAATTCCTTCTCGTCCTCGAATAGGTAAATGGTAAAAACAGAATTTTTGATGTGGAATGTTACCTAACATATTTATCCATGTAACTCTCTTTATTGTGGCAAGAATATTCAGATCCATAAGATTCAAGACAAAAGTTTAATATTGACATAAAAACAATAATACTTCAAGCATACTAACTAAGCAATCATGTCTTCTCAAAATAACATGGCTAAAGAAAGCTATCCCTACAAAATCATATAGTCTGGCTATGCTCCATCTTCACCACACAACGTATTTAAATCATGCGCAACCCCGATGACAATCCAAGCTATTGTTTCATACTTTTGATGTTCTCAAACTTTTTCAATCTTCACGCAATACATGAGCGTGAGCCATGGATATATAGCACTATAGGTGGAATAGAATGGTGGTTGTGGAGAAGACAAAAAGGAGAAGATAGTCTCACATCAACTAGGCGTATCAACGGTCTATGAAGATGCCCATTAATAGATATCAATGTGAGTAAGTAGGGATTGCCATGCAACGGATGCACTAGAGCTATAAGTGTATGAAAGCTCAAAAGGAAACTAAGTGGGTGTGCATCCAACTCGCTTGCTCACGAAGACCCAGGGCATTTTGAGGAAGCCCATCATTGGAATATACAAGCCAAGTTCTATAATGAAAGATTCCACTAGTATATGAAAGTGACAACATAGGAGACTTGTCGTGGAATTGTCACGGCAGATGTCCTAGGGTGAGGACTTAGTCGTGAGGCCAACGCATCTATGTGGTAGCTTGAGAGGGGTTGAGCGGAATTGAAAGACGCAACACAAGACAGGGATTTAGACAGCTTCGGGCCCCGGGAAACATCATCCGGTAACAACCCTACATGCTGTTTGAGGCTAGGTCTCATTATCATCACGAGGGAGTAGTCGTAAACCGGCTCTCCTCTTTGTGTCTAGCCCTAAGATTGTTTCTTCTTGCTTGTAGCTTGTCCCTCTTTGGGGAGCCCTGCCCCTCCTTATATATGTTGAAGAGGCGGGTTACATGTAGAGTCCAACTCGGACTTAAAACTTAACTATTCTAACTTATCTTCATGGGCTTCTTAACATCTTGGGCTTCATAACATCACGGGCTTCATAACCCTTGACAACCCAGTTATCACTGTTTGCCGGTTTAACATTGTCTGCCGGTTTAACATTGTCTGCCGGTTTAACATTGTCTGCCGGTTTAACATTGTCTGCCAGTTTAAGATCTGACTTAACACTTGCCGGTTTACCACCTGCTTTAACACTTGCCGGTTTACCAGCTGCCAGTTTACCGCCCGTCATAGCCATCTGATTTAACTGTCTGTGTTAACTGTCCGCCCGTTTAACATCTGCCGATTTACCAAGTCCCAGCCAGTTTACAACTCCGGCCGGGTCATACCGCGGGGTATATCCCCGACATTAGCCCCCAGTTTAATTTGGATTTATCCATGTTAAACTGATCCTGATCCTCTTTAAATCCTTGTCATTTCCTTCCAGAAAATCCGGGTCAATAGGCCAACTTCATAATCAATTTGCTGACAGTGGTTTGTCGCAGAGAAATATTGTGAAGAATAACTTCTTTGACTCAGCTCCCAATGCTTAACAAAAATATTGGTCTTTGAAATACTCATCTGATCATCAGCCGGTTTAAGCATGTAGAACTTTGTCGGTTTACAAATATTGATGGCACCGGATCATAACTGTTTGTTAACATCAACTTTTGAAAATATACCTCTTATATGCCTATCACTTGTAGCCCTCAAATCTTAAGAACGTAACGTAGTAACAGCTTAAGATTTGCTTCAATATGAATGTCACAAGCTCGAAGAAATCCAGGTTGTTCACCTCAATCACTAGTCAGAACTGAGTATTCCATATATGTAGCCCCCAAGTGCCGGGTTGTCATGCTTGCAGCAACCTGGGACTTGTAATTTCCTGATGCTCAAAAAACCTTCAACCAGTGTAGCCCCCAAGGGTCGGGTCATTATGCAAATAATGAGCAGGGACTTCGAAAATATGATCATGTAGATTTTAACAGCAACGTGTAGCCCACAAGGGCCGGCTCAGTAAGATAATATTGAGCTGGGACTTTATATATACTTCATTGAGAATAACATCATATGATGTAACCCCCATCATGGGGCTTGAATTCACATCCACGAGGTTAAGAGCCTTGTGCTTTACCAACTGGGCAGTGGACCCTTCAATATAATGAATAAAAAGCTTTGTACCTTGAATTGTTGACAGGAGCAATTGGTAGCCCCCAAGGGCCGGCTCATTACGATGTGATGAGTCGGGTCTTCAATAAGGTGATCAAAAAAATGACTTTGCATTAGCCCCCAAGTGTCATGGTGCATGCTTGCAGCGACATGAGACTTGCAGATTTGATATAATCTTCAGTTGAATAATGTAGCCCCCAAGTGTCAGGTCGTAAGCCTGCAGCAATTCGGGACTATTCCTTCAATTGTAAAATAAATCATATCCATTGATAATATAATAGCCATTGCGCAAAAGCGACTTTTGAAAACCTTAATTACAATACCGGTTACTGATAACTATAATAAAATCCAGCCATGTTGGCTATTTGAAGATTTGAATAATATAATCCAATGATTTATGAGTGCATGATTCCAATGGCGCAATCCAAATATATACTGGCGACTTATAGTCGAAACCAGACCGGGCTGATAGTCTCCGGATTATGATTTAATCGTGTTCCGTCAATTTGTAATTGACAGTCGAACCGGATTAACAATGTCGGTTTGAAAACACAACAAAAGAAATAGTTTAAAAGAGAACAAAATTCAAGCAAAGGCAAATATAAAACCATTGCAAATGAGGCTTTGAGCCGATCAAGAGGCATTACCATGGTCGGACACGACCAAGCCCCCAAAAGGCGTAGCTATGGTTCGAGTCAGCCAGGTCCCCAAATGATGCATTGGCATTACGCCGATCAAGAGGTGTAGCGATGGTTCGGATTCGACCAAAGCCCCCAAGTGATGCTCTGGCACTAGGCCGATCAAGAGGCATGATTATGGTTCAGACGTGAACACAAGTCCCCAAGTGATGATGTGGCTTTACGCCTATCAAAAGGTGTTGCTATGGTTCGGACGCGACCAAAGCCCCCAAGTGATGATGTGGCTTTACGCCTATCAAAAGGTGTTGCTATGGTTCGGATACGACCAAAGCCCCCAAGTGATGTTGTGGCTTTACGCCTATCAAAAGGTGTTGCTATGGTTCGGATATGACCAAGCCCCCAAGTGATCAATAATATGATAAGCCAATAAGGCGGGATACCCATGTTTGAACCACGCATCATGGCAGCAGGTCCTCTTTGGCACCCTTTAACTTTTTGCAAGAGATAAATCCTTGCACCGGATATTGAGAGCTTCAAAGCTTTGTGGGAGATATCTTTCCCTTGAACCGGATTGTAAACCGGAATCTTCATTTTCAGCCGAAAACTTTCTGACGGCCTTTCAACTCGAACTTGCGAGAAGTTAATTCCTTTTTGAACCAGACATTTTTAAACCGGATTTGAGCCAGATACTAAGGGCTTCAGCTTTGTGTAGGAGACAGGATTCCCCTTAAACCGGACTATAAACCGGAAGCATCATTGTGAGCCGGAATATTTCTGACGGCCTTTAAATTTTCATCAATATAATAGTAGCCTCCGGGACCGGGTTTCCCTTCAACATCCTATTGCACCTGAATTTGCTGAAACTGGCAAGACTTGCTGCGTCATATCACTGTAGCCCCCGAGTCTTAAGATGACTCAAGGAGTTGTCTTGAGATTCTCCGTACTTTGACCATGGCAGAAGGTATATATCATTGGTGTTGATAACGCGATGTAAATCCACAAAAGGCTGAGGAGACTGCAGCGGGTTATAAATGATCCCGTATAAGCCGTGTCAGCAACTCGGCCAATGGTTCCTTCCAACTGGCTATTTGAAGTTGACCAAACTGTAGTGGCAGCGATTTGTGTGCATGTCCATTGAACCATCCAGCGCAGACGGCAGCTGATGATAACTTGCCTCCAATTTGCTGAAAGAAAACCGGGGTACCCAAGTTGTGACTTGCTCATATGCAATAAATAGCTCATGCAGACAGGTGCGGCCCGGTGTGTTGATGTAGACCAGACCGCAAGGGCGGCAGCGCAAGCACTTCCATTGAGCATGGCAGCATGGATAAATGTTAGTACAACATGACGATGGTATCCACTCCATATCCGCGATATAACTCCACTTCGACGATGAATAATTGTCCTGATGTATTTGAATGACAGATGATCTTGTCGTCTCTGATATGATCATGGAACAAAAAATATTTAAAGGGAGGAAAATTGTTCCCAGAAGAACTGTAAAGTATATTGAAAAAATAAATAAGGTGGATAGCACCTGATCTTTTCCTGGGATGTCAAGCCAGCCATGCCCATCGTCGTGTTTCCAATTGATCTGAAGTTTACTGCTTCCACCTTTTTTTCAACCGCTGGAGCATATGCTTGAAGTTTTGGCTCTGGCGTCTTTGAGAATTTTGAAGCGAGCCCGTAGAAAAACTTCTGAATAGCACTACTAACTGGCGTGTTAGTGCCTTTGTCTTCTAACGGGAGCAATTTTCCATCAAACTTTGGGAGCTGTGCCATGCAATAGTACTGGTAATTTTCCATCAGACTGAGGAATCCACACGTCGATCGATCCAACATACTCCCACTGATATGACACCTTCTCAGGTGGACCTGGAGACATCCTTCTCAATCTCCAATGGCATTCTTAGGCCAAAAAACTGCAAAGCACACTGTCTTCGCTACTGATCATTTGGCAAGTCTAGGTGAAAATTTCCTTTGGCCTAAAATCCAGTATATTGAGCCCGTACATTTGGAAAAAACTCTGAATCAGTGGCGCCCAGTACCATAGCTCCAGTGGCTTCGTCAACTCAAACTGTCCGCGGCGACGGAAATAAACGTAGGATGCGGCCGGGCATGGGCAACCGGAGCCTGCGTAGCAGCTCACTGAAGATCAAACCGGCAGGGCAGCTCAAAGCATTAGGGGAGAACCGGCGCCAGCCACAGGCAGATGTGACCCGACGGGGCGGCAGCTGAAGCGGAACAGAACAGCAGGTCGATGTCAGGCAGAGGTAATCCGGCGGGGCAGCAGCTGAAGCGGGCCGGAACAACAGGTCGGCCACAGATACCTACGGAGGCCGGGGGCAGCTTGCCAGTGACTCGGCAAAGGCGACTCAGGGACGAGGCAGGGCCGGCGAAGACTGGTGACTCGATATGCAGCTCTTGACCCGGCGATGGATCCGGGCGGCTAGTGGCTGAGATGAACCGGGGCGGTTTGACTTCAAGTCCATGCTCATGACCCCATCTTCTCCGGGTTGTGGTTGTGAACCGGCGGGCGCGGTTGGTTGATTGAACCCACACGCTCCCCTGCCGGTTTGCGAGAAGGACGCCGGCGACTTGGCAAGGCGGCGATGGCGGTTTCGACGCGGAGTTGCGGTCCACAGCAGCGGAAGTAAGAGGAAGGCGAAGTCGCAGTCAACGCGGACGGTTCAGTGCCAGCGCGAGGTAAGTCGGCAGCGGCCTCGGGCGTAGAAGATGCCGGTGAGGCGAGTCACGGTAAGGCGGCAGCAGGAAGCAGGCCAGGCGCTTCGACGAGGGCGGCCGCGAGTTAAATCCATCGCGGCGGCGGTTTAGCGATAGCTGGTCATGTCGTGAACCGGCAGCGGGCGCGGGGCAGCTCCCAGCACGGTCGTGGCAACTCGGCAGCACCCGCGGGTCGACAACGGTGGCAGGCCACTTGGCGCGGGGTCGACGGAGGCAGAGGATGACCCGGCGCAGCGGCGGTTCAGAAATACACCGGCGGAGACGGCAGGGCCCAGGCCGACCGTAACGGCTCGGAGGCGCGGCGATGACTTGATGTGGATCATGGTAACCCGGCAGTGGCGTGGAAACGAGCCACGGCGGCGGCTCGATGAGGCACGAAGTGCTTGTGGTTGACTCGGAGACGGCGTCAGATGGCCAATCGGAGGAACCGAGGTGGCTTCAGGCCGTGGAGGCGGCGGGCAGCTCAGGGCCGGTCCACGGGGGCACGCCGGCAAGTCCGCGGTGAAAGCGGTGACTCGCAGTGCGGTGGTTTGAGGAAGTTGACAGACCAGCGCGGCCGGCCGCAGATACCGGGACGACAGAGCGGCGCGGTGGGCGGGCCAAGGCTGGTCAGCGCGGCAGCTCTTGAATGGAGGTGGAGCGAGGCGGCCGGGCCATGAAGACAGCCGGTCGACGGTGGCCGACTTGCAGGCACAACAGCAGCAGAGCCCGCGCCCATCTCCGCTTCTGAGTCGTCGCTGGTTCGAGGAGTCCACGCTCGTGCTTCCTTCTCGTAGTGGCTCCCTCCCTTTTTTTATGCCTTTTTCCTCTGGTGACTTGACGCAGCGTAATGCCATGGCGTAACAGCCTCACTACGTCGGGCTATTGCCCCTGCAGCTTCCTTGCTGCTCTGTTTGTTGCAGCAGCGGTGGATTCAGATGGCTTGGTAAGACCAACTTAAAGTGGCATCTAAAAACAGGCCAGCGGTCGTGAGCTTGGAGGCGTCGCGTCTTGGTAGAGCAGAGGTACTCAAAGGCCGCAGGAAACCGGAGGACTTGGGCGCGGAGAGGCTTGTAGAGCAGGGCGAGTTGCATGGACGGGGCGCGCAGTGGCGCGAGGCTGCAGAAGCAGCTAGGCGGGTCAACAAAGGCGGCCCGGGGTGCGACCGGCTCGTCGTGTGACGGCGGCGGCCTGAGGCGGCCACCGCGAGGGCACCTTATAGGAAGCGACGCCGGTCGACAAAGACAAAGCGATCTCAACAGTGACTTGCGGATGGCTGTGCCAATACTGCTAACAAGGCGGTTTAACAGCGGAGCTCCGGCAGGGGACGATCCGACGCGGCTCAGAGACGACCGCGATAGAGGTGGCGAGGCGAGTGCAGTAGCGGCTCGAAATCCATGGCTGAAACAGACTGATGTGGCACCACGGCTGAGGAGCAAAGCCAAGGCGAGGCTCTGGCGTTGACTCGGCATAGCAGTGGCCGGTTCAGAAACGACGACTAACGCGACGGCGAACGGCCCAGAGGCGGAGCTGGCTTGAAGGCAATATGAATCCGGGTCGTAGTTGGTTGACCGACTCGTTCAATCATTTGTACACTGGAATCTTGCCTTGGTGTTTCCGATAGTAGGCAGTGTTTTGAAAAACCCAAAAAAAATCTGGTCTGTACTGAATTGGTACTAGCATCGCGTATAGTGCAACAAGAGAAGAAAAAAAATCCTGTGGATCAGCCTTGACCACCACCTGAGAAGCAGTAGCATTATAGTACTATTTTTGAATTGACGATGAGTTGTTGGAATCGGCGGCAGCAAAACCTTTTAATATCACAAGGACAGTAGGCTGTACCAAAAATTGCGTAATAGTTGGTGGTCTCCTCGGGACTTGAAGGAGGCGAGGAGGAGTAGGGGAATTCGGCGGATCCGGCTGTAACCTTGGATCGGTTTGTCCATATACGTACCACAGATTAACTCCTTACATCTCGGATTTGGCGGAGCTGCGGTTTAGACGGATCTCGTCACGTCTGACGACTCAAACAATAGAACCCTTTATCCTTCTGATCTCAAAACTTTGCACTGTAAACTCCAAATTTAATCATGATTCTGATAATCAAACCATCTTTTCTTCATCTAACCAATCATGAGCTTCCCGGAACCTTAAGAAAGATCCCTTCAAGAACTCAACACCACCGTGCGCGTGCCCCACGGTGGGCGCCAACTGTCGTGGAATTGTCACGGCAGATATCCTAGGGTGAGGACTTAGTCGTGAGGCCAACGCATCTATGTGGTAGCTTGAGAGGGGTTGAGCGGAATCAAAAGACGCAACACAAGACAGGGATTTAGACAGCTTTGGGCCCCCGGAAACATCATCCGGTAACAACCCTACATGCTGTTTGAGGCTAGGTCTCATTATCATCACGAGGGAGTCGCCGTAAACCGGCTCTCCTCTTTGTGTCTAGCCCTAAGATTGTTTCTTCTTACTTGTAGCTTGTCCCTCTTTGGGGAGCCCTGCCCCTCCTTATATATGTTGAAGAGACGGGTTACATGTAGAGTCCAACTCGGACTTAAGACTTAACTATTCTAACTTATCTTCATGGGATTCTTAACACCTTGGGCTTCATAACATCTCGGGCTTCATAACCCTTGACAACCCAGTTATCACTGTTTGCCGGTTTAACATTGTCGGCCGGTTTAACATTGTCTTCCGGTTTAACATTGTCTGCCGGTTTAACATTGTCTGCCGGTTTAAGATCTGACTTAACACTTGCCGGTTTACCACCTGCTTTAACACTTGCCGGTTTACCACCTGCCGGTTTACCGTCCGTCATAGCCATCTGATTTAACTGTCTGTCTTAACTGTCCGCCGGTTTAACATCTGCCGGTTTACCAAGTCCCAGCCGGTTTACAACTCCGGCCGGGTCATACCGCGGGGTATATCCCCGACAAGACTCTCTATCATGAAGATGATGGTGCTACTTTGAAGCACAAGTGTGGTAAAAAGGATAGTAGCATTGCCCCTTCTCTCTTTCTCTCTCATTTTTTATTTTTTATTTTTTTATTTGGGCCTTCTCTTTTTTATGGCCTCTTTTATCTTCTTTTTTTATTTGGGCTTCTTTGGCCTATTTTATTTATTTATTTTCGTCTGGAGTCTTATCTCGACTTGTGGGGGAATCATAGTCACCATCTTCCTTTCCTCACATGGGACAATGCTCTAAAAATGATGATCATCACACTTTTATTTACTTACAACTGAACAATTACAACTCGATACTTAGAACAAAATATGACTCTATGTGAGTGCCAACGGCGGTGTACCGGGATGTGCAATGACTCGTGAGTGACATGTATGAAAGAATTATGAACGGTGGCTTTGCCACAATTACAATGTCTACTACATGATCATGCAAAGCAATATGACAATGATGAAGCGTGTCATAATAACGGAACGGTGGAAAGTTGCATGGCAATATATCTCGGAATGGCTATGGAAATGCCATAATAGGTAGGTATGGTGGCTGTTTTGAGGAAGATATATGGTGGGTTTATGGTACCGGCGAAAGTTGCGCGGTACTAGAGAGGCTAGCAATGGTGGAAGGGTGAGAGTACGTATAATCCATGGACTCAACATTAGTCATAAAGAACTCACATACTTATTGCAAAAATCTATTAGTTATCGAAACAAAGTACTATGGGCATGCTCCTAGGGGATAGGTTGGTAGGAAAACACCATCGCTCGTCCCCGACCGCCACTCATAAGGAAGACAATAAATAAATAAATCATGTTCCGACTTCATCACATAACGGTTCACCATACATGCATGCTACGGGAATCACAAACTTTAGAATAAGTATTTCTGAAATTCATAACTACTGAACTAGCATGACTCTAATATCACCATCTCCATATCTCAAAACAATTATCGAGTATCAAACTTCTTATAGTATTCAATGCACTTTATATGATAGTTTTTATTATATCCCTCTTGGATGCCCATCATATTAGGACTAAATTCATAACCAAAGCAAATTACCATGCTGTTTAGGACTCTCAAAATAATATAAGTGACGCATGAGAGTTCATCTATTTCTATAAAATAAAACCACCACCATGCTCTAAAAAGATATAAGTGAAGCACTACAGCAAATGACAAACTACTCCAAAAGATATAAGTGAAGATCAATGAGTAGTCGAATAATTATGCAACTATGTGAAGACTCTCTAACATTTAAGAATTTCAGATCTTGGTATTTTATTCAAACAGCAAGCAAGACTAAATAAAATAAAATGACACTCCAAGCAAAACACATATCATGTGGCGAATAAAAATATAGCTCCAAGTAAAGTTACCGATGAACGAAGACGAAAAAGGGGATGCCTTCCGGGGCATCCCCAAGCTTAGGCTTTTGGTTGTCCTTGAATATTACCTTGGGGTGCCTTGGGCATCCCCAATCTTAGGCTCTTGCCACTCCTTATTCCATAGTCCACCGAATCTTTACCCAAAACTTGAAAACTTCACAACACAAAACTTAACAGAAAACTCGTAAGCTCCGTTAGCGAAAGAAAACAAAACACCACTTTAAGGTACTGTAATGAACTCATTCTTTATTTATATTGGTGTTAAAACTACTGTATTCCAACTTATCTATGGTTTATAAACTGTTTTGCTAGCCATAGATTCATCAAAATATGCAAACAACACACGAAAAACAGAATCTGTCAAAAACAGAACAGTCTGCAGTAATCTGTAACTAATGCAAACTTTTGGAACCCCAAAAATTCTAATATAAATTGCTGGACGTGAGGAATTTATCTATTAATCATCTTAAAAAAGAATTAACTAAATATCACTCTCCAATAAAAACTGGCAGAAATTCTCATGAGCGCTAAAGTTTGTATTTTTTACAGCAAGATCAACAAGACTTTCCCCAAGTCTTCCCAACAGTTCTACTTGGCACGAACACTAATTAAAACATAAAAACTCAAGAAAAACAGAGGCTAGATGAATTATTTATTACTAAACAGGAAAAAATCAAGGAACAAAAATAAAATTGGGTTGCCTCCCAACAAGCGCTAACGTTTAACTCCCCTAGCTAGGCATGATGATTTCAATGATGCTCACATAAAAGATAAGAATTGAAACATAAAGAGAGCATCATGAAGAATATGACTAGCACATTTAAGCCTAACACACTTCCTATGCATAGGTATTTTGTGAGCAAACAACTTGTGGGAACAATAATCAACTAGCATAGGAAGGCAAAACAAGCATAACTTCAAGATTTTCAACACATAGAGAGGAAACTTGATATTATTGTAATTCCTACAAGCATATATTCCTCCATCATAATAATTTTCAGTAGAATCATGAATGAATTCAACAATATAACCAGCACCTAAAGCATTCTTTTCATGATCTACAAGCATAGAAAATTTACTACCCTCCACATAAGCAAAATTCTTCTCATGAATAATAGTGGGAGCAAACTCAACAAAATAACTATCATGCGAGGCATAATCCAATTGAAGGTTAAAATCATGATGAAAAGTTTCATGGATATCATTATTCTTTATAGCATACAAGTCAACACAATAATCATCATAGATAGCAACTTTGTTCTCATAATCAATTGAAACCTCTTACGAAATAGTGGATTCATCACTAAATAAAGTCTTGACCTCTCCAAATCCACTTTCATAATTATCACAATAAGATTGAACCTCTCCGGAATAGTGGATCATTACTTCCTAAAGTTTACCTCTCCAAATCCACTTTCATCAATATAATCATCATAAATAGGAGGTATGCTTTCATCATAATAAATTTTCTCATCATAACTTGGGGACTAAAAATATCATCTTCATCAAACATAGCATCCCCAAGCTTGTGGCTTTGCATATCATTAGCATCATGGATATTCAAGGAATTCATACTAACAACATTGCAATCATGCTCATCATTCAAATATTTAGTGCCAAACATTCTAATGCATTCTTCTTCTAGCACTTGGGCACAATTATCGGAATCCTTATTTTCATGAAAGACATTAAAAAGATGAAGCATATGAGGTACCCTTAATTCCATTTTTTCTAGTTTTCTTTTATATACTAAGCTAGTGATAAAACAAGAAACAAAAATATTTGATTGCAAGATCTAAAGATATACCTTCAAGCGCTAACCTCCCTGGCAACAGCTCCAGAAAAGAGCTTGATGTCTACTACACAACCTTCTTGTAGACGTTGTTGGGCCTCCAAGTGCAGAGGTTTGTAGGACAGTAGCAAATTTCCCTCAAGTGGATGACCTAAGGTTTATCAATCCGTAGGAGGCGTAGGATGAAGATGGTCTCTCTCAAGCAACCCTGCAACCAAATAACAAAGAGTCTCTTGTGTCCCCAACACACCCAATACAATGGTACACTACTAGGGAAAAGCTTATAGGCAGACGCTTACTAGTAGCGAGGGTTTATACCCCTCGCTACTGCTAATTACTAGTAGCGCGGGTTTTAACCCCTCGCTACTACTAAGTTGATAGTAGTAGCGCGGGTTTTTAACCCTCGCTACTACTAAGCGGTTTCTACCGTGCCCCCCGAGACATGCCATAGTAGTAGCGAGGGGTATAAACCAACGCTACTACTAAGTTGACAGTAGTAGCGCGGTTTTTTTACCCCTCGCTACTACTAATTATGAGGTAGGTGAAGTCGCCATATCGTCGGCCGAATCCCCGTCTCCTCCCCCAAATCCCTCCTCTCTTCCGCCACTGTCTCCTCTCACTTTCCATACAATCTCACATGGACCTCTTGCCCATGCGCCCTTCCTCCTCCGTGGCGCCGAAAGAGGCCGCTGCCTCACGCCACTGGCGTCTAGAAGCTCGCCGGTCTTCCACCGACGTCTAGGAGGCCGCCGCCCCGCGCCACCACACCGGAGCACCTCACCACCGGTGGCTAGCTCCGCTGCTGCCTCCATCACCTTCCTCTCTCCCTCGGTTTTCCTTTTCTCTCTCTCCCTCTGATTTGACTCACCCTCCCATGTCCATGCCCATGCAGGTCATCGCCATGGACAACCCGGAGCTATCTGGCATGGTCGGGAAGAGGAGCCCCACGCCGCGGCCTAGCTGTTCCATAAAAACGGGCCTCTCCAACAGCCACCGCCGGATCTAGTCTGCCGTTGTCCGTTCATGCCTCCGGCAACGCCAACCGTTGCTAGATCGAACGAATGCTGCCATTGAGAACACACATGGGATCGAGATTTTTTTTGTTTTTAAAAGTAATAACAGTAGCGTGGGGTATAAGACCCTCTACGGATAATTAGCAGTAGCGCTGTCTGCAACGCACGCTACAGCTAACCATGTATAGCAGTAGCGTGTGTCAACATGCGCTACTGCTACAAGTTAGCTATGGCGCTGTATTAGTAGCGCGGGCACCCGTGCTACTAATACATCCAAAACCCGCGCTGCTGCTAGGCTTTTCCCTAGTAGTGGTAAATTATATAGGTGCACTAGTTCGGCGAAGAGATGGTGATACAAGTGGTATATGGATGGTAGATAAGGTTTTTGTAATCTGAAAATATAAAAACAGGAAGGTAACTAATGATAAAAGTGAGCACAAACGGTATTGCAATGCGTTGAAACAAGGCCTAGGGTTCATACTTTCGCTAGTGCAAGTTCCCTCAACAATAATAACATAATTGGATCACATAACTATCCCTCAACATGCAACATAGAGTCACTCCAAAGTCACTAATAGCGGAGAACAAACGAAGAGATTATGGTAGGGTACAAAACCACCTCAAAGTTATTCTTTCCAATCAATCTTTGGGCTATTCCTATAAGTGTCACAAACAGCCCTAGAGTTCGTACTAGAATAACACCTTAAGACACAAATCAACCAAACCCCTAATGTCACCTAGATACTCCAATGTCACCTCAAGTATCCGTGGGTATGATTATACGATATGCATCACACAATCTCAGATTCATCTATTCAACCAACACATAGGACCTCAAAGAGTGCCCCAAAGATTCTACCGGAGAGTCAAGATGAAAACGTGTGCCAACCCCTATGCATAGGTTCATGGGCGGAACCCGCAAGTTGATCACCAAAACATACATCAAGTGAATCAATAGAATAACCCATTGTCACCACGGTTATCCCACGCAAGACATACATCAAGTGTTCTCAAATCCTTAAAGACTCAATCCGATAAGATAACTTCAAAGGGAAAACTCAATCCATTACAAGAGAGTAGAGGGGGAGAAACATCATAGCATCCAAATATAATAGCAAAACTCGCGATACATCAAGATCGTGCTACCTCAAGAACACGAGAGAGAGAGAGAGAGATCAAACACATAGCTACTGGTACATACCCTCAGCCCCGAGGGAGAACTACTCCCTCCTCATCATGGAGAGCACCGTGATGATGAAGATGGCCACCGGAGAGGGATTCCCCCCTCCGGCGGGGTGCCGGAATGGATCTAGATTGGTTTTCGGTGGCTACAGAGGCTTTTGGCGGCAGAACTCCCGATATATTGTGCTCCCCGAAGTTTTTAGGGTATATGGGTATATATGGGAGGAAGAAGTACGTCGATGGACCTCCAGGCTGTCCACGAGGCAGGGGGGCACGCCCAGGGGGGCGGGCACGCCCCCCACCCTCGTGGGCAGCCCGAGACTCTCATGGTCCAACTCCGATACTCCGTGGGCTTCTTTTGGTCCAAGAATAAGTTCCGTGAAGTTTCAGGTCAACTGGACTCCGTTTGATTTTCCTTTTCTACGATACTCTGAAACAAGGAAAAACAGAAACTGGCACTGACACTGGGCTCTAGGTTAATAGGTTAGTCCCAAAAATCATATAAAATAGCATATAAATGCATATAAAACATCCAATGTTGATAATATAATAGCATGTAACAATCAAATATTAACGATACGTTGGAGACGTATCACAAGCCGCATCAAACTTTTGTATCTTGGGGCCATCCTAAGAGAATTTAGTAAGATTCTTAGATAATTCATATAGATGCACCTAGTCCTCCTAGTAATAAAAAGAAAATAAAAGTGATAGGACTTTGCATGCTTCTAGTGAAACTTTTAGAAACACACCTGAGAATCCAAATGATATTTCTATTTCTAATGCTGAAACACAATGTGGTGATGAACATGAACCTAGTGATAATGTTAATGATGATGTTCATATTGATGCTCAACCTAGTAATGATAATGATGTGGAGATTGAACCTGCTGTTGATCTTGATAACCCACAACCTAAGAATAAAAGATATGATAAAAGGGACTTCATTGCTAGGAAACATGGTAAACAAGGAGAACCATGGGTTCAGAAACCCATGCCCTTTCCTCCTAAGCCATCCAAGAAAAAGGATGATGAGGATTTTGGGCGCTTTGTTGAAATGCTTAGACCTGTCTTTTTGTGCTTGCGTTTGATTGATATATTCTGAAAAATGTCTCATTATGCTAAGTATATGAAAGAAATTTAACAAATAAAAGAAAGATACCCGAAGCTGAAATTTCCACCATGCTTGCAAATTACACTTTTAAGAGTGGAATACCAAAGAAACAAGGAGACCCAGGAATACCAACTATACCATGCTCCATTAAAAGAAACTATGTTAAAACTGCTTTATGTGATTTGGGAGCCGGTGTTAGTGTTATGCCTTTCTCTTTGTATCATAGACTTTATTTGAATAAGTTGACACCCACTAAAATCTCTTTGCAAATGGTTGATAAATCAACTGCTATACCCATCAGTATTTGTGAGGATGTGCCTGTTGTGGTTGCAAACGTTACTATCCTAACGGACTTTGTTATTCTTGATATTCCTGAGGACGATAGTATGTCGATCATCCTTGGTAGACCCTTTTTGAATACTGCAAGGGCTATTATTGATTGCAACAAAGGCAATGTCACTTTTCATGTTAATGGTAATGAGCATACGGTACACTTTCCGAAGAAACAACCTCAAGTGAATAGTATCAATTATATTGGAAAATTTTCAACTATTGCTATTGGAGGTTTTGAATTCCCTATTCCTACTGTCAAAAATAAATATGATATTCTTATTGTTGGGGACGTGCATATCCCGTTGAGGTAACCTAGTGTTGTACGGAAATTCTCCGGTTTCATGCCATTCGGAAGAAGTTTGTTAATAAGACTTGATCAACCTTGTTAATGGATTCCTTTTGATGGACATGAGATGGATGAATTTAATAAACACAACTTTCTATACCCACTTTTTAGTTTATGTTATTTAGGGTATAATTAAAGCAAAATTACTATTATTTCCCTATTTTTTGAATTATCCGTGCAATAAAACAAGACCAGAAAATAAAAGTTCTCCAAATGTCCTGAAAATTTAGTATGATTTTTTCTAGAATATTTGAGAATCTTTGGCACTGAAAACACAACAGGGGGTGCACCAGTGGGCCACAAGCACACAGGGCGCGCCCAGCCCCCATGGGCACGCCTACAAGGCTTGTGGGTCCCACGTGGGTCCCCTCACTTATTCCGGCACCCATCCATTTCATATTCCTCCAGAAAAAATCCCACCATTTCTCGAACCCGTGTTCTAGCTCATTTTGTTGCCATCTTTGATCTCCTTGCTCAAAGCTCCATTTGCAAAACTGTTTTGGGGGATTGCTCTTCGGTATGTGACTCCTCCAATGGTCCAATTAGTTTTTTGTTCTAGTGCTTTATATATTGCAAATTTTTGTTGTTGTGGTGACCTTTTTTTGAGCTTGCATGTCAAATTTATATGGTCCAAAGTAGTTTTGTTCCATGATATAGCCTCTAGACACTTGTGGGAGTACTTGCTATCAATTTTGTTGAGTTTTGTTCACTTTTATTTTGAGTCACTAAAAATTTCAGAAATTTTTCAGAGAAAGAAAATGTTGAGAAAAGTGTTCCAAGGTTGTTCCTCAAATAAGAAATCTCCAAGGCTCGCAATACGTGAGCTGGACCTTGAACCACCGAGGGAGGCTCAAGTCCAACCTTGTGAATGGTTGTCGGATAATTTCATGACTCATGCAGGTTTCAAGGAGGAATTTGATATGTATGTGCACAACACCGGCCTGACAGACTTCGTGTCAGATAAGTGTTTACAATATTACAACCTCACAAATTCCTTTATGCGGAGATTTAAGTATTCAGTCCATCGCAATATGCATTCTATTTTGTTTGATCTTTATGATAAATCATTTACCATGGACCTAGAACATTTTAATGATGCATGCAAAATTCCACAATGGGGCATTCATAGTGAGCCTCGTAAAATTGATTGTTCTGAGTTCCTTGCTAGAATCACAAGGGGAGAAACTAGAAATGTAACACAAGCTACTATTGGGGGCATTCACTTTCCTGATATACATTATTTTGCTCACTTTATAGGTAGATGCATTAATGGTAAACATGATCATAGCCACCTTTGTGCAGTAGATCTTAGTGTCGTCAAGAGTGCAGTAATTGATGATAAACGATTTAATTTTGGGGCCATTGTTGCAAGGCGTTTTGGGAATGAGTCGACGCGTTGGGCCATCACTTTTATCCGCGGCGACTCAAACGGATGGCCGCGGATGCATTTTGGGAATGGGTCGGTGCATTGGGTCATCACTTTTGTTCGCAGCAACCCAAACGAACGGAGGCAGGACGAAATAGGTACGTGCATTGGACTTGCTCTAAGGCCTAGGGTTTCAGATGTCTACTACGCAACCTTCTTCTTGTAGACTTGTGTTGGGCCTCCAAGCGTAGAGTTTTGTAGGACAGTAGCAAATTTCCCTCAAGTGGATGACCTAAGGTTTATCAATCTGTGGGAGGCATAGGATGAAGATGGCCTCTCTCAAACAACCCTGCAACCAAATAGCAAAGAGTCTTTTGTGTCCCCAACACACCCAATAAAATGGTAAATTGTATAGGTGCACGAGTTCGGCGAAGAGATGGTGATACAAGTGCAATATGGATGGTAGATATAGGTTTTTGTAATCTGAAACTATAAAAACAGCAAGGTAACTACTAGTAAAAGTTAGTGAAAACGGTATTGCAATGCTTAGAAACAAGTCCTAGGGTCCATACTTTCACTAGTGCAAGTTCTCTCAATAATGATAACATAATTAGATCATATAACAATCCCTCAATGTGCAACAAAGAGTCACTCCAAAGTCACTAATAGCGGAGAAAAAACGAAGAGATTATTGTAGGGTGCGAAACCACCTCAAAGTTATTCTTTCTGATCGATCTATTGGGATATTTCTATAAGTGTCACAAACAGCCCCAGAGTTCATACTAAAATAACACCTTAAGACACACATCAACCAAAACCCTAATGACACCTAGATACTCCAATGTCACCACAAGTATCCGCGGGTTTGATTATATGATATGCATCACACAATCTCAGATTCATCTATTCGAACCAACACAAAGAACTTCAAAGAATGGCCCAAAGTTTCTACAGGAGAATCAAGACGAAATCATGTGCCAACCCCTATGCATAAGTTCACAAGGTCACAGAACCCGCAAGTTGATCACCAAAACATACATCAAGTAGATCATGTGAATATCCCATTGTCACCACAGATAAGCACATGCAAGACATACATCAAGTGTTCTCAAATCCTGAAGGACTCAATCCGATAACATAACTTAAAAGGGAAAACTCAATCCATTACAAGAAGGCAGAGGGGGAGAAACATCATAAGATCCAACTATAATAGCAAAGCTCGTGGTACATCAAGATCGTGCCAAATCAAGAACATGAGAGATAGAGAGAGATCAAACACATAGCTCCTAGTACATACCCTCAGCCCCGAGGGTGAACTACTTCCTGCTCATCATGGAGAGCGCCGAGAGGATGAAGATGGCCACTGGTGATGATTCCCCCCTTCGGTAGGGTGCCGGAAGAGGGTCCCGATTGGTTTTTGGTGGCTACAGAGGCTTGCGGCGGCGGAACTCCCGATCTAGGTTCTATTCTGGAGGTTTGGGGATATATAAGAGGTGTTGGCGTCGAGAACAAGTCAGGGGAGTCTACAAGGGGCCCAGAAGGTCGGAGGGCGTGCCCGGGGGTGGGGTAGGGCGTGCCCTCCACCCTTGTGGAGGCCCTGTGGCTCTTCTGGCCCAACTCTTTTGTTTCGGGGGCTTCTTCTGGTCCAAAAGCAATCGTCGTGAAGTTTCAGGTCAATTGGACTCCGTTTGATATTCCTTTCCTGCGAAACTCAAAAACAAGGAAAAACATAAACTGGCACTATGCTCTAGGTTAATAGGTTAGTCCCAAAAATCATATAAAATAGCATAGAAATGCATATAAAACATCCAAGATAGATAATATAATATCATGGAACAATAAAAAATTATAGATACGTTGGAGACGTATCGAGCATCCCCAAGCTTAATTCCTGCTCGTCCTCGAGTAGGTAAACATTAAAAACAATTTTTTGATGTGGAATGCTACCTAACATATTTATCAATGTAATATTCTCTATTGTGGAAAGAATATTCAGATCCATAAGATTCAAAACAAAAGTTTAATATTGACATAAAAACAATAATACTTCAAGCATACTAACAAGGCAATTATAAATAACATGGCCAAAGAAAGCTTATCCCTACAAAATATTATAGTGTGGCTATGCTCCATCTTCATCACACAAAATATTCAAATCATGCACAACCCCGATGACAAGCCAATCAATTGTATCATACTTTTGATGTTCTCAAACCTTTTCAACTTTCACGCAATACATGAGCGTGAGCCATGGACATAGCACTATAGGTGGAATAGACGGTGGTTGTGGAGAAGACAGAAAGAAGGAGATAGTCTCACATCAAATAGGCGTATCAACGGGGTATGGAGATGCCCATCAATAGATATCAATGTCAGTGAGTAGGGATTGCCATCCAACGGATGCACTAGAGCTATAAGTGTATGAAAGCTCAAAAGGAAACTAAGAGGGTGTGTGATACGTCTGCGATGTATCTATAATTTTTGATTGTTCCATGCTATTATATTATCAATCTTGGATGTTTTATAATCATTTTATAATAATTTTATATCAATTTTTGGTACTAACCTATTGACATAGTGTCAAGTGCCAGTTGCTGTTTTTTCCATGTTTTTTACATCGTAGAAAATCAATATCAAACGGAGTCCAAATGCCATAAAACTTTACAGAGAATTTTTATGGGCCAAAAGGAACACAACAGGCCCTGGCTGCGCCTGGGGGTGCCCCGAGGGGGGCACAACCCACCCCGGACCACCTCTTTGCTTTATAAATACCCGTATATTCCCAAAACCCTAGGGGAGTGGACGAAATATTCATCCAGCCGCCGCAGAGTCCAGAACCACCAGATCCAATCTAGACACCATCTCGGATGGGGTTCACCACCTCCATTGGTGCCTCTCCAATGATGCGTGAGTAGTTCTTTGTAGACCTCCGGGTCCGTAGTTAGTAGCAAGATGGCTTCTATGTTGATTCTCAATACAACGGTCTCTTGGAGATCCATATGATGTAACTCTTTTGCGGTGTGTTTGTTGGGATCGATGAACTTTGAGTTTATGATCAGATCCATCTTTTTACATCCATGAAAGTAGTTGAGTTTTTTTGATCTCTTTTATGCATGATTGCTTATAGCCTCGTATTTCTTCTCCGATATTTGGGTTTTGTTGGGACAACTTGATCTATTTATCTTGCAATGGGAAGAGGTGCTTTGTAGTGGGTTCGATCTTATAGTGCTTGATCCCAGTGACAGAAGGGGAACCGACACGTATGTATCGTTGTGACTAAGGATAAAACGATGGGGTCTATCTCTACATAGATAGATATTGTCTACATCATGTCATCATTCTTATTGCATTACTCCATTTCTCCATGAACTTAATACACTAGATGCATGCTGGATAGCAGCCAATGTGTGGAGTAATAGTAGTAGATGCAGGGAGGAGTCGGTCTACTAATCTTGGACGTGATGCCTATATAATGATCATCTCCTGGATATGGTTATGAGTATTTGAAGATCTATCAATTGCCCAACAGTAATTTGTTCACCCACCATTTTCTATTTTTCTCGAGAGAAGCCACTAGTGAAATCTACGGCCCCCGTGTCTCTTTCTCATATTATTTGCCTTTGCGATCTACTTTTATTTTCTTTTATTTTCAGATCTATTAATCCGAAAACCCAAAAATACTTCGCTGCACTTTATTTTATTTGCGATTTATTTATTCAATCTATTACAAATTTCTCCCGTTACGCACCAATTTTTGGCACCGTTACCCGGAAGGGATTGAGAACCCCTTTAACGCGTCGAGTTGCGAGGATTTGTTATCTGTGTGCAGGGGCTGTTTACGTTGTGTTGCTTGGTTCTCCTACTGGTTCGATAATCTTGGTTTCATATCTGAGGGAAATACCTATCGCTGCTGTGCTGCATCATCCCTTCCTCTTTGGGGAAATACCGACGTAGCTTCAAGCGACATCATAAGGAATTTCTGGCGCCGTTGCTGGGGAGGATCTTCAACATATACCAGCTTCCTAATCACAAATCTCATCTTCTTGCAATTTACATTATTTTCCATTTGCCTCTCTTTTTCCTCTCCCCCACTTCACAAAAAATTTCGTTTTATTCGCCCCACTCTTTCGTTCGCCGTTTTCTTGCCGGATCTGTTTTTGAGTGCAATCTTGTTGTGCGGTCATCATGACTCAAGAGAACACCAAGTTATGTGATTTCTCAAATACCAACAACAATGATTTTATCGGCACTCCGCTTGATCCTCCCTCCACTAGTGCGGAGACTTGTGATATTAATACTGCTTTGCTGAATCTTGTTATGAAAGACCAATTTTTTGGTAGTCCTAATGAGGATGCTGCGTCCCATCTTAATACCTTCGTGGAATTATGCGATATGCAAAAAGAAAAAAGAGGTGGACAATGATGTGGTCAAGATGAAATTATTTCCAATTTCTTTGCGTGATTCGGCAAAATTTTGGTTCTCTTCTTTGCCGCGCAATAGTATTGATTCTTGGAATAAGTGCAAAGATGCTTTTATCACTAAGTATTTTCCGCCGACAAAAATTATTTCCCTTAGAACCCAGATCATGAATTTCAAGCAACCTGAACATGAGCATGTTGCACAATGTTGGGAAAGGATGAAAATGATGCTAAGGAATTGCCCAACTCATGGGTTAAATCTTTGGATGATCATACAAAAAATTTATGCGGGTTTGAATTTTGTTTCTCATAATCTTTTAGATTCCGCCGCGGGTGGTACTTTTATGGAAATTACTTTGGGTCAAGCCACCAAATTGCTTGATAATATTATGACAAATTATTCGCAATGGCATACCGAAAGAGCTCCTAGTAGTAAAAAAGTCAATTCGGTTGAAGAAATTTCTTCTTTGAGTGAAAAAGTCGATGCTCTTGTGAAATTGGTTGCTAGTAGAAGTGCTCCTATTGATTTTAATGATATGCCTTTGTCTACTTTGATTGAGCAAAATAGTGATGCCATAGATGTGAATTTTATCTCTCGAAATAATTTCAACAACAATGCTTATAGAGGTAATTTTAATCCTAGGCCTTTTCCTAGTAATTCCTCTAATAATTACGGTAATTACTATGGAAATTAATCTTATAATAATAATATTAACACCTCTGATCTTGAGAACAATATTAAAAAATTTATCAATACACAAAAAGTTTTCAACCCTTCCATAGAAGAAAAGTTGAGTAAGATTGATGATTTGTCTAGAAGTGTTGACAAAATTGCTCATGATGTGGAAAATCTCAAGCTGAAAATTTGTGTGCCTAAGGTTGATGAATCAATTAAAGATATTTATGTTTCTATGGATGAAAGTAAGAAAAGAACCACTATGCTTAGACCTAAAAGAGAATTTTAGAAAAAGTGTTTTCTAGTGATTTCTTTCGCAAAAGTGATGAAGATCTTAAAATGATTGGTCTTTCTTCTATTGATTCCTTGTTTAGTAAAGTTAATATTAATGAAAAATGGACTGGAGAAGAGTCAACTTTAGGTAGGAGGCATCCCAATATTTCGAAGGGTGAAAATCTTGTTGAGAAAATTGATAAAAGTGGGTTTGAAGAGGTCAAAACTTTAGCTAGTGATGTGCCCACTCTTTTGGATTACAAAGACTTTAATTATGATAGTTGCTCTTTGATTGATTGTATTTCTTTGTTGCAATCCATGATAAATTCACCCCGTGCTTATGAACAAAATAAAGCTTTTACTAAACATATTGTTGATGTTATGATGAAAACTTTTGAGGAAAAGTTGGAATTAGAAGTTTCAATTCCTAGAAAATTGCATGATGAATGGGAACCTACTATCAAAATCAAAATTAAAAATTATGAGTTCTTTACTTTGTGTGATTTGGGTGCTAGTGTTTCTACCATTCTGAAATCTTTATGTGATGTGCTTGGTCTTATCGATCTTGAAGAATGTTCTTTAAATTTGCACTTGGCGGATTCTACTATTAAAAAGTCTATTGGAAGAATTAATGATGTTCTTATTCTTGCAAATAGAAATTATGTGCCCATAGATTTTATTGTTCTTGATATTGATTGCAATCCATCTTGTCCAATTATTCATGGTAGACCGTTTTTACGCACTATTGGTGCCGTGATTGATATGAAAGAAGGCAATATTAAGTTCCAATTTCCTTTGAGGAAGGGTATGGAACACTTTCCTAGAACAAGAATTAGGCCACCATATGAATCAATCATGAGGGCATCTTATGGATCTCGAACCAAAGATGACAAAACTTAGATCCTTGCTTTATGCCTAGCTAAGGGAGTAAAACAATAGCGCTTGTTGGGAGGCAACCCAATGAATAAAATTTATTTTTGCTTTTTTGCTTCCTGTTTTCGAGTGTTAGCATAATTATGCTACTGTTATGATTGTGTTATTTGTGTTTTAATTAGTATTTGTGCCAAGTAAAGACTTTAGGATCTTCTTGGGTGATAGTTGTTTGATCTTGCTGAAAAAACAGAAACTTTTGCGCTGACAAAAATAATTTTCATTTTTTACCAGAGAGGATAAAATACCCATTCCACTTGCAGTAGATCAATGTACAAATTTCTCAGGTCGTCCTAATGTTTCAGAATTTTTGGAGTTACAGAAGTATTCGAAATAGTCAGATTTCTACAGACTGTTCTGTTTTGACAAATTTTGTTTTCTTTGTGTTGTGTGCTTATTTTGATGGCTCCATGGTTTTCTTTGATGAGTTTTTGCCATGGAAAAGTTGGAATGCAGTAGATATAATGCAAGAACAAAATATGAATTGGTTTGATATAGCACTTATAGTAGTGATTTATTATTCTTATACTAACAGATCTCAAGAAGGTTTTGTTGAGTTTTGTGTGATTGAAGTTTCCAAGTTTTGGGTTATCTTACGATGGATGAAGGAATAAGGAGTAGAAGAGCCTAAGCTTGGGGATGCCCCGGCATCCCAAGCTATTATCCAAAAATGAGCAATGAACTAAGCTTGGGGATGCCCCCGAGTGGCATCCCCTCTTTCTTCTAACGACCATCGGTATTTTACTCGAAGCTATATTTTTATTCGTCGTATACTATGTGTTTTTCTTGGAGCATCTTGTATGATATGAGTCTTTTCTTGTTTTATTTTTTCTTTTAAGTCTTGATCCCTTGCTGGACACATCTATTTGAGAGAGCCAAAATTTTCATGACTTGTTAGAATTGCTCTCTATGCTTCACTTAAATTTTCTTTTATGAGCTATGGACTTGCTCTAGTGCTTCACTTATATCTTTTTGAGCACAGTGTGCTTTAGTATTTTTGAAGAAATGCTCTCTTGCTTCACTTAGATTTATTTGAGAGTTAGTAAAAATTTCAAGAAATTCTCTCTTGCTTCACCTAAATTAATTTTATTGAAAGAAAAATTATGCTCATGATCTTCACTTATATTTGTTTGAGCTTGTCAAAAGCAACATATGAAAATTAGTTCCAAAGTGATAGATATCCTGCAAGGATATAATGAAAACTTTCATGAAGATCATTGGACAAAATAAACTTGATTCTTAGTAATAGTTTTGACATATGATGATGTGATATGTGAGTCATATTGATGAGTAATTATGCTTTAGTAAGAATTTTGGTGTTAAGGTTTGTGATTCCCTATGCAAGCACGTAAGTCAATAATTATGTAATGAAATTATATCCTACTTATGGTGCTTACTTGGTGTTAGTTATGCTTAATGCTCGCTTATGATATTATTCATTTCTTGGTTGGTCGCTTCTCAATCTTTTGCTAGCCTTCATTTTGCACTAAGTATGATCTCGACTAGTGCATCCAAAAACCTTTAAACTAGTTTTGCCACATGAGTCCACTATATCTACCTATATGCGGTATTATTTTCCGTTCTAAGCAAATTTGCATGTGCCATCTCTAATTTTCAAAAATAAACTTCTCTTTTGTGTGTTTGTTTCGCTCGCGGAGCGGTGAGGGGTGGCTAATATTTTCCATGGTAGATGTGTTATTCTCAAGATGGGTGTTTATTCACTTGTGATTGCACGAGAGTAAGGCAAAGGTATTAGGGATGCCCAGTCCCAAAATGAAAAAAATGAATTTACTTTGTGTTTTCATATAATAAATTCCTTGGAAAGTGTTGGTATGGAGGGCAACCGTGGATATGGCTAGCCATGGAACGTGAAAGTATGGTGGAAAAAGGAATAATCTTTATTTTCTGTTTGGGAACCGCCTATGATATATCTTAGCATGGAAAGTATTGGGAACTCTAAGTCATTTTCGTTGGTGGGATGGATACACCTCCCAAAATGCTTTTATCTCTGAGTTTTTCGCTTTGAGCTCTAGCACCTCTAAAGATCCCTACTTCCCTCTGCGAAGGGCCTTTCTTTTACTTTATGCAATTTTTATTTTGAATTTGAGTCTCCATCTTCTCTTATAAAAGAACCAACTAGGAGACAATATGATCGTACTTGAGTATTCGGTGTAGCTCATATGCGTGTGTGTTTCATGAATGGATCAATGGTTGAGCATGATGGGATAGGTATAACTTATTTTAGCGTTGATATTTTGAGAGACATGGTTGCTTGTCGATATGATTGAGTATTTAAATTATCATGTCAAAACTAGACTATTGCTTTGAACAATATAAAATTCCAAATGTCCATGCTATAAAGAAAAGAATATGATATGACATGTTAGGCAGCATTCCACATTAAAAATTTTATTTTTAGCACTTCCCTACTCGAGGACGAGTAGGAGTTAAGCTTGGGGATGATGATACATCTCCAACATATCTATAATTTTTTATTGTTCCATGCTGTTATATTATCAATCTTGGATGTTTTATAATCATTTTATAGTCATTTTATATCATTTTTTGGTACTAACCTATTGACATAGTGCCAAGTGCCAGTTGCTATTTTTTACATCACCGAAAATCAATATCAAACGGAGTCCAAATGCCACGAAACTTTACGGAGAATTTTTATGGGCCAAAAGGAACACAACGGGCCCTGGCTGCGCCTGGGGGTGCCCTGAGGGCGGCACAACCCACCAGGACGCGCCAGGAGGCCCAGGCACGCCCTGGTGGGTTGTGCCCACCTCGGGTGCCTCCCGGACCGCCTCTTTGCTCTATAAATACCCATATATCCCCAAAACCCTAGGGGAGTGGACGAAATATTCATCCAGTCGCCGCAGAGTCCAGAACCACCAGATCCAATCTAGACACCATCTTGGATGGGGTTCACCACCTCCATTGGTGCCTCTCCGATGATGCGTGAGTAGTTCTTTGTAGACCTTTAGGTCTGTAGTTAGTAGCTAGATGGCTTCCCCCCCCCCTCTCTCTCTTGATTCTCAATACAATGGTCTCTTGGAGATCCATATGATGTAACTCTTTTACGATGTGTTTGTTGGGATCGATAAACTTTGAGTTTATGGTCAGATCTATCTTTTTATATCCATGAAAGTATTTGAGTTTCTTTGATCTCTTTTATGCATGATTGCTTATAGCCTTGTATTTCTTCTCTGATATTTTGGTTTTGTTTGGCCAACTTGATCTATTTATATTGCAGTGGGAAAAGGTGCTTTGTAGTGGGTTTGATCTTACGCAGCTTGATCCCAGTGACAGAAGGGGGACCAACACGTATGTATCATTACTACTAAGGATAAAATGATGGGGTCTATCTCTACATAGATAGATCTTTTCTACATCATGTCTTCGTTCTTATTGCATTACTCCGTTTCTCCATGAACTTAATACACTAGATGCATGCTGGATAGCGGGCGATGTGTGGATTAATAGTAGTAGATGCATGTAGGAGTCGGTCTACTAATCTTGGACATGATGCATATATAATGATCATTGCCTGGATATGGTCATTAGTATTTGAAGTTCTATCAATTTCCCAACAGTAATTTCTTCACCCACCGTTTGCTATTTTCTCAAGAGAAGCCACTAGTGAAATCTACGGCCACCGGGTCTCCTTCTCATATTATTTGCCTTTGTGATCTACTTTTATTTGCTTTTATTTTCAGATCTATTAATCCAAAACACAAAAATTCTTTGCTGAACTTTATTTTATTTGTGATCTATTTATTCAATCTATTACAACTTTCTCCCATCACGCACGGGCACCGTTACCCAAAAGGGATTGGCAACCCCTTTAACACATCGGGTTGCGAGGATTTGTTTTCTATGTGGAGGGGTTGTTTATGTTGTGTTGCTTGGTTCTCCTACTGGTTTGATAACCTTGGTTTCATATCCGAGGGAAATATCTATCGCTGATGTGCTACATCATCCCTTCCTCTTTGGGGAAATACCGATGTAGCTTCAAGCGACATCAGTGTGCATCCAACTCGCTTGCTCATGAAGACCTAGGGCAATTTGAGGAAGCCCATCATTGGAATATACAAGACAAGTTGTATAATGAAAAATTCCCACTAGTATAGGAAAGTGACAACATAGGAGACTTTCTATCATGAAGATCATGGTGCTACTTTGAAGCACAAGTGTGGTAAAAGGATAGTAGCATTGCCCCTTCCCTCTTTTCTCTCAGTTTTTTTATTTTTTTGTTTTGTTTTTGTTTTTTGGGCCCTCTCTTTTTTGGCCCCTTTTTCATCCGGAGTCTCATCCCGACTTGTGGGGGAATCATCGAAATCACTAATTAAGGAGTACGCGTTGCAAAGAACACTCCACTTTCCCAGGTCGCGACAAATGGCGCACATGCAGCACACCACTTGCCGCAACCTGGGAGTTTTCCCTTTTTTCGTAGATCCGTTTATTCAAAACGTTTTATCTCTTAAACCATGCGTCCAAATCTCGAACCGTTTTCACCATTGGATTCCTCGCGTCGATATCTTCAAAACTAGATCCCATGTTGATAGGTTTTGACGAACTTTTTTTTCACGAAAAAAACTGAACGAAAAAAACCGAGCGAATAAACCAAACCGGGAGCACGGTTTTTTTTCCTTTCCGAAAAAGGCACGCCCGTGCCTCTCGCAAAATCACAACCGTGCCTCTCGTGGAAGCAAAATTGTGACTCTCGTGGAAGGAAAAAAACAGAAAACATGTTTTTTTCGTTTCCGAGAGGCACGGCCGTGACTCTCGCGAAGGCACAACCGTGCCTCTTGCAAAAGCAAAACTGTGACTCTCGCGAAATAAAAAAACAGAAAACACGTATTTTTCCCCCTTTCCTAGAGGCACGGCCATGACTTTCGCGAAAGCACAACCGTACCTCTCGCAGAAGCAAAACCGTGACTCTCATGAAAGAAAAAAAAACAGATAACGTGTTTTGTTTTTCCCTTTCCTAGAGGCATGGTCGTGACTTTCGCAAAAGCACAACCGTGCCTCTCACGGAAGCAAAACCGTGACTCTCACGAAAGAAAAAAAACAGAAAACGCATTTTGTTTTTCCCTTTTCTGACAGGCACGGCCGTGACACTCGCAAAAGCACAATCGTGCCTCTCGCGAAAGCAAAACCGTGACTCTCGCAAAAGAAAAAAAAACAGAAACACGTTTTTTTTCATTTCTGAAAGGCACAGCCATGACTCTCGCTAAAGCACAACCGTGCCTCTCGCGGAAGAAAAACCGTGACTTTCGCGAAAGGAAAATAAAAGAAAACGCGTTTTTTCACGCAAATTTTTTTTTCAATTTTTTTATCGAAAAGCTAAGAAAGACCGGGGGGAAAACCAAAACGTCGAAGAAACCCAGAAAAAAACCATTTAAAAAGCCAAAAATGTATGCATAAAAATAAAAAAAATAAAATCCGAAGGGAGCATCCAGAGCGCGACACGTGGCGAATGGCTGAGAGCGCGCCAAGTGGCGTTGATCGTTGCGAGGCTCTCGAAGGAGCGCTCGTTAGCTAGTTGCTCCCGGGAATCATAGTCTCCATCATCCTTTCCTCACATGGGACAATGCTCTAATAATGAAGATCATCACACTTTTATTTACTTACAACTCAAGAATTACAACTCGATACTTAGAACAAAATATGAATCTATATGAATGCCTCTAGCGGTGTACCGGGATGTGCAATTACTCAAGAGTGACATGTATGAAAGTTATGAACGGTGACTTTTCCACAAATACGATATCAACTACATGATCATGCAAAGCAATATGACAATGATGGAACATGTCATAATAAACGAAATGGTGGAATGTTGTATGGCAATATATCTCGGAATGGCTATGAAATGCCATAATATGTAGGTATGGTGGCTGTTTTGAGGAAGGTATATGGTGGGTGTATGGTACCGGCGAAAGTTGCTGTAGCGACCCGACCCGAATGGATCAAGTGCTCTGTGCTCAGGTGTCATCCCTGGATCCGTAATGCTGACACCACACAGTACATCAAAGGATTTATAGCAGAGTTGCAATCACACACTTATCACATCGTTGTCTCAAAGAGAACTTAATACAATAAATATGGCTTAAGGCCATCTAATAACGATAACAGCGGAAGACTCGGAAGATAAATGGGTCCATCAACTCCAACGACATCACTGAGTATAGGGCCACGACCTAAAAGCACCTTACTCGACGTCTGAAAAATCTGCAACATGAGAAGTTGCAGCCCGAAAACGGGTCAGCACATGGAATATGCTGGCAATGTAACACATAGAGAGTAATGGAATGAAACAGCTATACTATATGCATATATGGCTGGTGGAAAGCTCTATGGTTACAGTTTTGCGTAAAGCCAGTTTTTCCCTACTGCAAAGGAATAAATTTATTTAACTATCATGGTAGTTGTGAAACATCGAGAATGGTTGACAGCATTCCGATCCCAATTAAGTGAACAATTAAAACCCAACAACATTAATTAGAAGTAACATGTTGAGATACACATGATATTCAAGTACTAGATACTCAAGTTGTCCATAACCGGGGACACGGCTAATCATGATTAGTTTGTACACTCTGCAGAGGTTTGCGCACTTTCCCCACATGACTCGATCGCCTCCGTTTGTTTTCTCGCACTACATGGTGTTTGAGAAACGGATGACTGAGACATAGTCTTTCAGAAGCGCTAGCACCTTACATGTGGGGTAGACCGCACCACCTACAACCCCTACATCTGCTAGTCCACCCCGTAAGAGTTCGCACAACTTAGTCAACTATGCCAGAGCCCATAGTAGCATGTGGCTGCACACGGAAGTTACTAGCATGAATGATCTTATGATCCCTTTGAGCCTGGGTGGCGGTCCAAAATAAAACAGGCAAGTCCTGATAGACATCAGGTGCCTCAATCCACCCAGATGTGTGTTTAAGTTGCCACCTTAGATAAACCATTAAAATTATCAACTCACATCTGTCATGGATATCACTCACCCAATCCACGTCTACTAGCATAGCATGGCATAATAAGCAAACATAGAAGTAACTCCCAAAGGTTTCATAATAATACAGGTGATAGATACTACCTCATCTACTTCCCATCCCACAGTTTAATTAGATCCTAATCATGCAATGTGAGAGGATTGATCTAATGCAATAAAACATGGGTTGTAGAAAAGGTATGATCAAAGTGTTACTTGCCTTGCTGATGATCCGCAAGACCTAGGGTTTCGAAGTAACAAGCGGCGCAATCCGGGTGATCTATCGCAGACAAACAACAAGCATACAATAAGTACTCATCTAATGCGCAGGTAAAACTCGAACAAGGGAACGAACCAGAAAGTTCAACTTAAGAACTCCTGTTGCAAAGAAAGAAAGAACCAAACAAAGAAACGGAAAACAAACGGCGGAAGAAAACAACTCGGTTCTAGCAAGTTGAAACTAGGTCAAATTTTATTGTGGCAAAACCTTGTTCAAGTTGATTAGACGGAACGGCGGTTTCGAAACGAAACTCCAGGCGCTTGAATCACCTGATTCCGATAAACGAGCGGAAAGAAAGACTAGAACGAAGATCGGATTTGAGATCGCGATCGCGGAATAAATCCGACGAAAAGAAAAAGAAGAACGATTAAACGAACAGGCGTCGTTAACCGGGGAATAATCGGTGATCACGTTCATTGAGACGAACGGTCCGAAAGAAGAACGAAAACCGATCTAGGGTTTTCGGAGAAAAAGACCAAAACGAAAAACCGATCTAGAAACCGGAACGGTTTAGAAAAGAACCGAAAAGAAAACGAATCGGAAGAGAAGAAAAGAATCGGAATGGTTTATAAGAAAAACCGAACCGAGGGGATAGGAGAGACGTGGAGCGGCTACCTCGGCGAGGTTCCGGCGAGGGGCTCCGGCGAACGGCGGCGTTGGGCGGTGGCGGCGATGCACAAGGGCGGCGGCGTGGGTGAGGGGCGCGGGGTGGGGCGCGGCTTGGGGAGGCGTGGGGTGGTGTGGGGCTTGGGGTTTGATTTGATGTTTTGGAGGGGGGTGTGGGGTTATTTATATTGGTGAGGGGAGGGGTTTTCTTGGGGTAGGGGACAAGAAATAGAGTAGGAATAGGAAAGAAAAAGAGGAAACGGAGTAGGACTAAAGTCCTACTAGGACTCCAAAAGGGGCGGCGGCCTCCTGGCACCTGGCGCGCGCGGCGCGAGCGATGGCCTGGCCGGCCGGCTGATGGCTGGGCCTTGGCCCAGGGCGCTGCAAGATTTTTTTTTAAATCGGTTTCGCGCGCAGAAAAACACAGAAAAGAAAATCTAAAGAGCTCCAAAATTCCTAAAGTAAATTTTCCCCGACTCCTAAAAATGAGCCGAACAAAATGAACTTTACTCTGGGCCTAAAATGCAATTTTTGAAAACACGCATTTTTCCCTATCCAAATAAAAAGCAAACAAAACTCCGGCAAAACCAAAATTTGATTTATTTATTAAATCTTCATTTTTCCTAAATTTGGGAAAGTCATATTATTCCCTCTCTCATATTTTTTTGATATTGGAAAAATAATTGAAGATGAAATAAATAAATCAAATGATCCTCTTTTCAAAATTCGAGAGAACTCAAATATGAAAATAACGAAAACTCCAACTCTCTCCGAGGGTCCTTGAGTTGCGTGAAATTTCTAGGATCGACCAAAATGCAAGAAAATATGCTATGCATGATGATCTAGTGTATAACATTCCAAATTGCAAATTTGGGATGTTACAAACCTACCCCCCTTAAGATGAATCTCGCCCTCGAGATTCGGGTTGGCTAGAAAATAGGTGAGGGTGGTCCTTGAGCAAATCTTCTTCTCTTTCCCAGGTGGCTTCATCCTCTGAGTGGTGGTTCCACTGAACTTTGCAAAACTTGATAACCTTGCTGCGGGTAACTCTGCTGGCCTGATCGAGAATCTTGACTGGCTTCTCCTCATATGTTAAGTCATCCTTCAACTGAATCGCTTCAAGCGGCACGGTATCTCTTAGCGGTACCTCCGCCATCTCGGCGTGACATTTCTTCAGCTGAGAAACATGGAATACATCATGAACTCCTGACAGTCCCTCTGGTAATTCCAACTTATAAGCGACTTCTCCCATACGTTGCAAGATCTTATACGGTCCAACGAAACGCGGTGCTAACTTTCCCTTAACTCCAAAGCGCTTAACTCCTCGAAGTGGGGATACTCGGAGATAAACTCTGTCTCCGGTTTCGTAGACTGTCTCCTTGCGTTTAGAATCTATGTAGCTCTTCTGCCTGGACTGGGCTACCTTGAGCCTATTGCGAATCAACTTAACTTTCCGTTCAGACTCCTTAATCAAATCTGGTCCAAAGAATTGACGGTCTCCAACTTCGTCCCATGACAACGGTGTCCTGCACCTCCTTCCATATAAAGCTTCGAAAGGTGCCATCTTCAAACTGGTTTGGTAACTGTTGTTATAAGAAAACTCCGCATATGGCAAGTTATCGTCCCAACTAGATCCATAATCTAGGGCACAAGCTCTCAGCATATCTTCCAAAATCTGATTGACTCTCTTGGTCTGTCCATCTGTCTGCGGATGAAAAGCTGTGCTGAACTCCAGTCTGGTTCATAAAGTTTCATGCAACTGATTCCAAAACTTTGAGGTGAATTGGGTTCCTCTATCTGATACGATACTCCTCGGAACTCCATGCAAACAAATGATCCTAGTCATGTATATCTTTGCCAACTTAGCACTGGTGTAAGTGGTCTTAACTGGGATAAAATGTGCTACCTTTGTCAAACGATCAACTACTACCCATATCGAGTCATAGACTGCTTTCGTCCTGGGTAGTCCTGTGATAAAATCCATGCCTATCTTATCCCACTTCCATTCGGGTATCGGTAATAGTTGTAACAATCCTGCTGGCTTCTGATGCTTTGCCTTTACTCTCTGACATACGTCACAAACTGCTACATATGCTGCAATATCCTTCTTCATTCCGGTCCACCAGAATGTTTCCTTCAATCCAAATACATCTTGGTATTCCCTGGGTGAATCGAATACGGTGAATCATGTGCCTCGTGCAAAATCAACTTCCTGATCTCCGGGTCATTGGGCACATAAACACGGTCCTCAAACCATAGGGTATCGTGCTCATCCTCACGAAATCCCTTTGCTTTTCCTTCGCTCAATTTCTCTTTTATAGCAGCAGTCTCCTTGTCAGATTTCTGAGCTTCTCTGATCTTATCCATCAATGTTGACTGAATCTCCAATGCTGCTACATAGCCTCTCGGAACTATTTCCAAACATAGCTCACGAAGGTTTTCTGCTAACTCCTTGGGTATTTTCCCCGCCATTAGAGTATTGACATGGCTCTTACGGCTCAATGCGTCAGCTACTACATTAGCTTTTCCGGGATGGTAATGCAATTTCATATCATAATCCTTGATGAGCTCCAACCATCTCCTTTGTCAGAGGTTCAACTCCTTCTGAGTGAAAATGTACTTCAAACTCTTGTGATCCGTGTACACCTCACAATGATTTCCAATGAGGAAATGTCTCCACGTCTTCAAAGCATGCACTACGGCTGCTAACTCCAAATCATGCGTGGCATAATTCAATTCATGAGGCTTCAGTTGTCGTGAAGCATACGAAACAACTCTTCCTTCCTGCATAAGCACTGCTCCAAGTCCTCGACGTGAAGCGTCGCAATACACCTCATAATCCTTGGTCTGATCTGGCAAAATCAACACTGGTGAGGTAACCAAGCGTTTCTTCAACTCCTGGAAACTAGCCTCACACTCCTCAGTCCATTTGAACTTAGTATCCTTCTTCAACAATTCAGTCATAGGCTTTGCAATCTTTGAAAAGTTCTCAATGAATCTCCGGTAGTATCCTGCGAGTCCAAGAAAACTCCGGATCTCTCCAACTGTTGTTGGTGCTTCCCATTCTGTTACGGTCTCAACCTTAGTGGGGTCGACTGCTATACCTTCTCCGGATATAACGTGTCCGATGAATCCGACTTCCTTCAACCAAAACTCACATTTGCTGAATTTGGCGTATAATTGATGTTCCCTTAATTTCTCCAAAACCAAACGCAAATGTTCCTTATGCTCCTCTTCATTCTTTGAATAAACCAGGATGTCATCAATGAACACTACAAGGAACTTATCCAAAAACTCCATAAACACTTTGTTCATCAGGTTCATAAAATAGGCAGGTGCGTTAGTCAATCCAAATGACATAACGGTATACTCATACAGTCCATATCTTGTGGTGAATGCTGTCTTAGGTATGTCCTGCTCTCGAATCTTCAATTGATGGTACCCTGATCGCAAATCGATCTTGGAAAACACTCTAGCTCCTTGCAATCGATCAAACAGATCGTTGATCATTGGCAATGGGTACTTATTCTTGATGGTTACTTCATTCAATCCCCGATAATCTACAACCATCCTTAATGATCCATCCTTCTTTTCCACTAGAAGTACGGGTGATCCCCAAGGCGAAGAACTTGGGCGAATGTAACCGTTATCCAATAACTCCTTAATCTGATTCTTAATTTCCACCAAATCCTTTGCTGGCATCCTATATGGTCGCTTCGATATTGGGCCTGTACCTGGCAATAACTCAATCAAAAACTCAATGTCTCTATCCGGTGTCATGCCTGGCAATTCCTCAGGAAATACATCAAGAAAATCCTTCACCACTGGTACTTCCTCCTGGGTATGCTGAAACTGAAATCCCGGTTTAGGGGTAAAACAGGGCTTCTGCTGGGCTCCAGAGTTATACTTCCCCTGTCCATACTTCCTCTTACGGTTCTCAATCTGCTGTTGCTTTCCTTCAATCACGATGGCACGATCTACCAACTCCTGGTAGTTGTTGAAAGTGGCTACCATCAACTGCATACTCAACTCATCATTCAGTCCTTCCAAAAACTTCTCCTGCTTAGCTACATCCGTAGCAACGTCATCTGGGGCATAACGTGCTAACTTGCTGAAATCGTCAACGTACTGGCCAATTGTCCTTCCTCCTTGGCGTAAGTTGCGAAACTCACGCTTCTTCAGGGCCATAGCTCCTGCTGAAACATGGGCAGTGCGGAAAGCTTGCTGAAACTGATCCCATGTGACAGTGTCAACTGGGTAAGTGGCTGTGAAATTCTCCCACCATGCTGCCACGGGTCCGTCAAGCTGGTGAGCGGCAAACTTCACTTTCTCACCATCTGTGCATCCTACAGTGGTCAACTCCCTTCCTATCTTGCGGAGCCAATCATCTGCTACTATCGGCTCGGTGCTACTGGAAAACACCGGCGGATTCAGCCTAAGGAAACGGGCTAAGTGGTCAACAGGTGGTGGTGGTGGTGGGTTGTTGTTGTTGTTCTGCTGGTTCTGGACTAACATCTGCATCAATTGATTCTGCTGCTGGATCAACTGAGTGAGCTCCGGTGGGAATCCATTGTCACGTCTTGGAGGCATCTGAGGGTTTAGAAAAGATGAGAATTGAGAATAGAGTGAGGTCTAAAGGGAAAACACTACCCCAATGCACATGAGGCAAAAGCACACAATTCCACTTCATTCAATCAAACAAGGGCTTACAAACGGTCTAACTATCGCAAAAGTGCTCGAACTATTGTGTTTACAGGGGGAATACTACTACTATCTGGTGGTCATCTAGAAATTTGAACCGGTGGAAGACTCCATGATATCTGCTCCAGCTTCGTCTTCAAAGTCGGGTTCACTTGGATCCGAATCGGTGTCGTCGATGATGATGTAGTTGTCCGGACATGCGACGTACTCGTCTTCCTCCTGGGATGCTAACTTCCTCTTGAGTTCTTCAATCTCCTGCTTAAGATCGCCATTGTGTCTTGCTAGAGCTACGATCTCGTCCATGTAGTCCTTGCGTGTAGACTTCAGTTCTCCTTCCAGCTCGATGATCCTTGCCTTTGCATTCTTCAACTCTATCATATCATTGCACATCTGGTTCTCGTGGCGTCGAATGTGCTGGTTTGACTCCTGGATGAAAGATGCAATGGATCTATCCTTCTTGGTGCTGACTAACTCCCATTGTTCATCTCGGCGTCCGCAAATCTGGTAGATAGTGTCCTTAAGGTCTTCTTGATAAACTTCTCCAATGCGTCCTATGGTGATATGAGCTGCCATGCTCCTTCCCAGACTCCAGGTTGGTGTATTAAAAACACTATCTATGGGCTTCGTGGTTGGTGCGAATGTCCTTCCCGGAACATGAGCTTGAATCTTCCAGCGCTCCTCTTCAGGCACAGTGGCGTTGAAAGTTCCCGTGAAGCTTGGTAATCCAATGTTCAGGTACTTGGTGACTTCCTTCAAGTGAAATCCAAAAGGTGTGCCTTCATCCGGTTGAGCGTACTTAATCTTCGCGTTCGTCATCCTAAAAGGGTAGAAAAGATGAGGAGTTAGAAAATGAGAAGAGAGTGGTGTTCTATGGCTTTAACTTAGTGGTCGTGTCCTACAGTCAGCGTGTGCTCTGATACCATCTTTGTAGCGACCCGACCCGAATGGATCAAGTGCTCTGTGCTCAGGTGTCATCCTGGATCAGTAATGCTGACACCACACAGTACATCGAAGGATTTATAGCAGAGTTGCAATCACACACTTATTACATCGTTGTCTCAAAGAGAACTTATTACAATAAATAATATGGCTTAAGGCCATCTAATAACGATAATAGCGGAAGACTCAGAAGATAAATGGGTCCATCAACTCCAACGGCATCACTGAGTATAGAACCACGACCCAAAAACACCTTACTCGTCGTCTGAAAAGTCTGCAACATGAGAAGTTGCAGCCCGAAAACGGGTCAGCACATGGAATATGCTGGCAATGTAACACATAGAGAGAATGGAATGAAACAGCTATACTATATGCATATATGGCTGGTGGAAAGCTCTATGGTTACAGTTTTGCGTAAAGCCAGTTTTTCCCTACTGCAAAGGAATAAATTTATTTAACTATCATGGTGTTGTGAAACATCGAGAATGGTTGACAGCATTCCGATCCCAATTAAGTGAACAATTAAAACCCAACAACATTAATTAGAAGTAACATGTTGAGATTCACATGATATTCAAGTACTAGATACTCAAGTTGTCCATAACCGGGGACACGGCTAATCATGATTAGTTTGTACACTCTGCAGAGGTTTGCGCACTTTTCCCCACATGACTCGATCGCCTCCGTTTGTTTTCTCGCACTACATGGTGTTTGAGAAACGGATGACCGAGACATAGTCTTTCAGAAGCGCTAGCACCTTACATGTGGGGTAGACCGTACCACCTACAACCCCTACATCTGCTAGTCCATCCCGTAAGAGTTCGCACAACTTAGTCAACTATGCTAGAGCTCATAGTAGCATGTGGCTGCACACGGAAGTTTCTAGCATGAAAGATCTTATGATCCCTTTGAGCCTGGGTGGCGGTCCAAAAAAAATAGGCAAGTCCTGATAGACATCAGGTGCCTCAATCCACCCAGATGTGTGTTTAAGTTGCCACCTTAAATAAACCATAAAATTATCAATCTCACATCTGTCATGGATATCACTCACCCAATCCACGTCTACTAGCATAGCATGGCATAATAAGCAAACGTAGAAGTAACTCCCAAGGTTTCATAATAATACAGGTAATAGGTACTACCTCATCTACTTCCCATCCCATAATTTAATTAGATCCTAATCATGCAATGTGAGAGGATTGATCTAATGCAGTAAAACATGGGTTGTAGAAAAGGTATGATCAAAGTGTTACTTGCCTTGCTGATGATCCGCGAGTCCTAGGGTTTCGAAGTAACAAGCGGCGCAATCCGGGTAATCTATCGCAGACAAAAAAAACAAGCATACAATAAGTACTCATCTAATGCACAGGTAAAACTCGAACAAGGGAACGAACCAGAAGGTTCAACTTAAGAACTCCGGTTGCAAAGAAAGAAAGAACCGAACAAAGAAACGGAAAACAAACGGCGGAAGAAAACAACTCGGTTCTAGCAAGTTGAAACTAGGTCAAATTTTATTGTGGCAAAAACTTTTTCAAGTTGATTAGACGGAACGGCGGTTTCGGAACGAAACTTCAGCCGCTTGAATCACCTGATTCCGATAAACGAGCGGAAAGAAAGACTAGAACGAAGATCGGATCTGAGATCGCGATCGCGGAATAAATCCGACGAAAAGAAAAAGAAGAATGATTAAAAGAACGGGCGTCGCTAACCGGGGAATAATCGGTGATCACGTTCGTTGAGACGAATGGTCCGAAAAAGAATGAAAACCGATCTAGAAACCGGAACGGTTTAGAAAAGAACCGAAAAGAAAACGAATCGGAAGAGAAGAAAAGAATCGGAACGGTTTATAAGAAAAACCGAACCGAGGGGATATGAGAGACGCGGCGCGGCTACCTCGGCGAGGTTCCGGCGAGGAGCTCCGGCGAACGGCGGCGTTGGGCGGCGGCGGCGTGGGTGAGGGGCGCGGCTTGGGGAGGCGTGGGGTGGTGTGGGGCTTGGGGTTTGATTTGATGTTTTGGAGGGGGGGGTGTGGGGGTATTTATATTGGTGAGGGGAGGGGTTTTCTTGGGGTAGGGGACAAGAAATAGAGTAGGAATAGGAAAGAAAAAGAGGAAACGGAGTAGGACTAAAGTCCTACTAGGACTCCAAAAGGGGCGGCGGCGGCCTCCTGGCGCCTGGCGCGCGCGACGTGGGCGATGGCCTGGCCGGCCGGCTGCTGGCTGGGCCTTGGCCCAGGGCGCTGCAAGATTTTTTTTTAAATCGGTTTCGCGCGCAGAAAAACACAGAAAAGAAAATCTAAACGAGCTTCAAAATTCCTAAAGTAAATTTTCCCCGACTCCTAAAAATGAGCCGAACAAAATGAACTTTACTCCGGGCCTAAAATGCAATTTTTGAAAACACGCATTTTTCCCTATCCAAATAAAAAGCAAACAAAACTCCGGCAAAACCAAAATTTGATTTATTTATTAAATCTTCATTTTTCCTAAATTTGGGAAAGTCATATTATTCCCTCTCTCATATTTTTTTGATATTGGAAAAATAATTGAAGATGAAATAAATAAATCAAATGATCCTCTTTTCAAAATTCGAGAGAACTCAAATATGAAAATAACAAAATCTCCAACTCTCTCCGAGGGTCCTTGAGTTGCGTGAAATTTCTAGGATCGACCAAAATGCAAGAAAATATGCTATGCATGATGATCTAGTGTATAACATTCCAAATTGCAAATTTGGGATGTTACAGTTGCGCGGCACTAGAGAGGCTAGCAATGGTGGAAGGGTGAGAGTGTGTATATTCCATGGACTCAACATTAGTCATAGAGGACTCACATACTTATTACAAAAATCTATTAGTCATAGAAACAAAGTACTACGTGCATGCTCCTAGGGGGATAAATTGGTAGGAAAAGACCATCGCTCATCCCCAACCGCCACTCATAAGGAAGACAATAAAAAATATCTCATGCTCCAACTTTGTTACATAACGGTTCACCATACATGCATGCTACGGGACTCTCAAACCTTAACACAAGTATTTCTCAAATTCACAATTAATCACTAGCATGACTCCAATATAACCTTCTTTATATCACAAAACAATCATAAGGAATCAAACTTCTCATAGTATTCAATGCATTTTATATGAAAGTTTTTATTATATCCCTCTTGTATGCCTATCATATTAGGACTAAATTCATTACCAAAGAAAATTACCACTCTGTTTAGAGACTGTCACAGCCCTAGCTCAGCCCCTGTTGTCCTTGCTTGATCTTGTTGCATCATGTTTAAATTTTATTGAACGTTGAATTGGGGAAAGTGGAAGCCTCAAAAGTCTTTTACAAAAATGATCAACATTAAAAATTGTTCCAAATGAGCCCAACAAAATGTTCCTGCTAACCTTTGAAAATATTGGCAAGAGCTATAACTCAAACCAATATTTTTGGAATCACAGAAATAATTATTCTTGGGACTTTGAATTAAATCACTAGCTATTTGATTTGGGTTTATATTTACTATAAAATAGATATAAGCCCAATAATTTTGAAAATTTGCATTTGGCTCTGAACTAGTTTCCTAAGTCCACATAATAATTTCAGAAGCATAAAAATTGGTTTGTTTGAAAACCAAACTCAAAACAAACTTCAAAAAATAGAAAACAGAACAAACAGAAAATAGAAAAGGCAGAGCACTTACCTGGCCTTACCTGAGGCCCAGCAAGCCGGCCCAGCCCAGCTGGCCCCTGCCAGTCATCCCTAACCTCTGCCAGTAGGCAGAGGCGGGACAGCGCACGCGCGCGTGAGGCGCCACGCCTCCTCCTGCTTGCTGCCGAGCCCCTGGACGCGTGGGTGAATGCCCTGGCGTCGTCCCGAACCGCTCGACCCCTCTCACTCTCCCTCGAGCTCTCTCCTCTCCCCTGGTGCTCCCTCTCTCGTTTGCCCGAGCGCGCCCGCCGCCGCCGCTTGCTGCCACCGCCCTCTTCGGCCACTCCTAGCTCCACCGCCACGTCCAGCAGCACCGCCCTGGACCAAAGCTTCTCCAAGTTGAAGACCCCGAGCGCGGGAGCAGCCCATCGTTGCCATCGATCTCATCTTCGTCCTCTGCACCGGCAGCCATCGCCTTCGATTCGCAGCAACCCGACCACGCCCGACCTCGCCGACGACGCCATCGGACGCGCTGTGAGCACCCGCGTCGTCTCCCCCTTCTTCCCTGGTCGCGCTCGCCCTCTAGGCCATAGCCCCGCCATGACCGAAAGCTTGCTTGCCACCATCCATGTCGCTGCCGTGGCGAGAGCCCACTCACGTCGCATCTGAGGACGCTATCATCCTCAGCACACTCCCAGGAGCCCAGAACTGTCGTCCGTTTGACCTCGCATGCACCGTAGCGTCTTAGCCGTCGAGCCCGTACTCCGGCCGCCGCCGCGAGCTCGTCTCCGGCGAGTATAGGCCACCCCAGCCACTGTCGCTCACCCAGTTGGATGTGGCGCACCTTCAGCTACCCGTAGACGCAAACCACGCGCAAAACTGAGCCCCATAGCTGTTTTCTAGCGAGTTTCCGCCGCAGTTGAGGTCGCCGCCGGCCGAACTCCGGCGGGCTGATGTGGTCGCTTAGTTAGGCGCTAATCACCACTAATCCCTCTCTAACAGACACTGGCAGGCGGGCCCCGCTGCAGGTCAAATCCCAGTCAACACGGGATTAACTCCCAGTTAACTGTGAGTCAATGACATGTGGGACCCGGTCGTCAGGTTTGACCTGGTCAGCGTCAGTTTACTCGCTGACGTCATGCTTGCACAATGCTGATGCTATAAATTATTTTCTGGATTTAAGTTTACTTAGGAAATTCCAGATAATGCCCAAAACTTCTAAAAATCATAGAAAATTATCTATAACTCCAAATAAAAAGATTTATATATGAAAAATTATCAGAAAAAGTCAAGGAATCCATCTGTACCATTATCATGCATGTTAGACCAACTTTTGGCTACTGTTTAGGACAAATCATATAAAGGGCATTTAGACCTTCACATATGGAGTTTGAATTGGAAACTAGGGTTCAAACCAACTTCATTTAACTTGTTGCTAGTTGCATTAGCTCAAGCAACAGCATATTGCCATGTCATGATCATGCGTCATATTGTGCATTGCATTGATTGTGTTTATTCTCTGTTGCCGGTATTTGTTCCCTGTCAGTAGATGTTGATCCAGCGATGAGTTCGATGACACTGATGAAGAGCTATACTATCTTCAGAAGTGCCAGGCAAGCAAAAACCCCTTGTTCATTCCGATACAATCCCACTCTCTCGCTCTTGCTCTCTTTTACTGCATTAGGACAACAACGATTCAACTGTTACATGCTGCGGTAATTGAACCCCTTTCCTCTGCATGACCTATCATTGCCACAGTAAATAGATGAAACCCACTAGCATGAGTAGGAGTTGTTTGAGCCCTGATGTGCCTACTCATTCATGCTTGTCTGTCATGCCTGCTACTGCTTAGAGTTGAGTCAGGTCTGATTCATCGGGGATGAATTGGAATGGTGTTGAACATGTCCTACTGTGTGTGAGCTAGGTGTGTGAACACGATTTGGTAAAGGTAGCAGTGAGAGGCCATGTAGGAGTACATGGTGGGTTGTCTCATTGCAGCCGTCCTCAGGAACTGAGTTTTGTGTTTGTGATCCATGAACAGTTACTACCACACATTGGGTTCCGGTAACTCGACCCCTCTCGGCTTATTAATCAACTCGATCTCTGTCCAGGAGTTGCAACTAGTTTCTGGTGTTTGTAGGTAGTGTTAGTAGTCTACCAAGTGGCACCCGGTACAAGTGGGCTTGGGACAGACTAGGCACAGTGGAACGGTGTACCAAGTGGCACCCGGATGGTGGGCTTGGGAACCCTGCTCACATCGTTTGGGGCCGTGAGCGACACCCTGGCCGGATCTCCTTGCGGAAGGAACCCGAATAGGCAATAAACTTGGACTAGACTTGTTGGTTAGTCAGGTCATGGCCGACTCCCTCGCCCGGCTTCCGCTTGAAGGTTGCCGAGGTACATGACGTGTAGAGGGCGATAAGTGGCGAAAGCGTGTGTGAAGAAGTACACCCCTACAGGGTTATCATTATCTATTCGAATAGCCGGATTCCTCGAATATGGAAACTTGGACCCCTTGCATAGTTCATAGACAAGTGAAAGTGGATACTTTAAAATGCACAAGATAAGCGTGAGTGCTATGGATAGCGTTCTCGTAGGAAGACGGGAGCGGATTCATAGTGGTGTATTGGTAAAGTGAATATGTGGACTCGTGTGCGCCACCCCAAAAGAGTTACTCGCAGTCGTAGTATAGGATAGACACTGAGTCAAAGCTGGCTTGCTGCAGTCAAACTCCAGCACCCCCTTTATTGATAGCAATGCATATGTACTTAGTTCTGATATAAGTCTTGCTGGGTACATTTGTACTCACGTTTGCTTATTTTATGTTTTGCAGAGAGACTTCAGTCTCGCTAGTAGTTCCACGTGGACTTCGACGTTTAGCTTGTTACCTCAGCTACGATCTTGTACCCTTGGGAGGGTCTTGTAGATAGTCGGGCTCCTCACCCTTCTTTATTTTTAGCTGTCTGTACTCAGACATGTTAAGCTTCCGCATGTGCTTTGACTTGTATGCTCTGAATGTTGGGTCATGAGACCCATGTTTGTAATATCTCGCTCCTTGGAGCCTAATGAATAAATACTTGAGTCGTAGAGTTATGTTGTGATGCCATGTTGTATTTACACATATCGAGCATATTGTGTGTATGATTGAAATGCTTGGTATGTGTGGGATCCGACAATCTAGTTGTTTATCCTTGGCGGCCTCTTTTATGGGGAAATGTAGTCTAGTGCTTCCATGAGCCATAGTAGTCCGCTACAGCCCGGTTCACCAGAGTCCTGCTAGCCCAGCACTACTGCTCAGGACACTTGACTGGCCGGCATGTGTTTCACTTCATTCCTGTGTCTGTCCCTTCGGGGAAATGTCACGCGGTGACATCTGGAGTCCTGCCTAGCCTGCTATAGCCCGGGTTCCCAGAGTCCTGTTAGCCTAGTGCTACAGCCCGGATTCACACGCTGCTGACCGACATGCTCGATGTGATTCATGTATGCCTGTCCCCATAGGTTGGTGCCGCTTTGGCTTCACGACTAGCCATGTCGGCCTGGGTTCTCTGTCATATGGATGCTAGCGACACTATCATATAAGTGAGCCAAAAGGCACAAACGGTCCCTGGCCATGGTACAGCGACACCCGTGGGAATACCGTGCGTGAGGCCGCAAAGTGATATGAGGTGTTAAAGGCTAGATCGGTGTGACTTAGAATCAGGGTCCTGACAGCTTTGGTATCAGAGCCTGACTGCCTGTAGGATTACCAAGCCAAACCGGTCGAAGTTGTGTCTAGAATGCTTTAGTTATGTAGGGGAATTGATTGTGGAAGGGAATGTAAGGCTCTTTTTACTCCTTATCCTTATGTCCTTTTGATCTGAGTCAACCTCTTCTTTTATACGGGGATTAAGAACTAGGCCTTCTCATCTATCTATCAGGATGACGTGTTACTAAACCGTAGTTGCCTAGGATTGTTGAGTTTAAGCCTCAGTTCAGTTCCTACTACTTCCATATGTTCATAGCTGGCCTCAGAACCTTGATATTGTGTTGTTGAGTGGTTATGCCACCATTTTGCAGGATGTCTCAAATCTATTGAGCATTTACAGCCATTATGCTGTCCGAGTCATCCCAGGTTTCTAAAATAGTCTGATGCATTTGCAAATCCCTTCTTTCGGTTCTTGATGTTTCTTTGGGCCAGTTTAAGCACACTAATCACTCTGTTGAGGTACTCCGTTGCCTTGACGTGTATGTTGGAGTTAATATTATGACCCTAGGTGTCCTCGAGAACCACTCAGTAATTTAGCAATGCTTTCGTATCCCCAGTGTGATGATTCTGGCCACCATTCTCGAAAGCATCCAGTGATGCCATTTATTAGTAGGCATTCTATTTCTAGGTTTTTGAGCCCAAGTTTCACTCTACTTACCTCTTGTTGATAGTGTTGCTAGTTCCTTTTGGATATTATATTAGTAACCCTTGCGATAGTCCTCGAGGTCTGTGGTATATCGTTCTTCCAATACCATGAGCCAATATGGCAGAAGTTATTTGAACCAAAAGATCACAATCAGAGTACTCTTGAGGAGTTCTCCATTCATAATTGTGACTCTGCCAGTCCTACCTCTCTGCATGGGTTATCCGGAAGAAATATGTTGAACTTGGTTTGACATACTAATCTATGCATCCACAACTCAGAAAGTTATATGTTCCTTGAGTTGTCCCTCTTTAGCTGTTATCTGACCTTCGTCTGTCAATTGTTGGTCAAGAGTAGTTGTGCATTGGTGTTATCGATGCCTATTATTCATGTGATCCGTCAAGCCATTCTATTCCAGAATGACTAGGAGAAACAAACTCCAGTACCTCATCCATATCTCGGATTGGGTCAAAGTAGTTGTATTCCGCAGATCAAAATGCCAATCCAGCTTTTGATTCTGTTGTACCCTGAAGTATTGCCCTCTTTATGTCAGGAATATCATAGGAATTGCACAACCTCCTATGAACTCTTGATACAGTGATACTTCTCGCCATCATTATTCATTCCTCGGTCCCATGTTGTTGTAACTGGAATACCGACAAGTGAACCATGATGTGTGAAATCAACACTCCTAGCAACCGTGTTTCTTGGTAGTTAATGGACATTAATATCATTCTTAGTGTGTTGGTTATCGAATCACTACTCTAGGATTGATCGTGCTATCTTGTCCTTATTTCTGGTGCACTCTTCGATCTTTGAGTTAGAATCGAATCCCTTACTCTTTTGATCATGCCGTCTTGCCTTCAAAAGCAAGATTGTTCTCGAGCTTAGAGACATATCGGTGGTTCGTGATTTTCCGGACACCTTCACTACTAGGAAAAGGGCTATAGATGGAATTGACACTAATGGCGCACCAGACATGTGGTGCGCCATTACTATATACTAATGGCGCACCATGTGTTGGTGCGCATTAGTGTCCAAATACTAATGGCGCACCACATCCACGGTGCGCCATTAGTAAAAAAAATTAATTTTTTTCAAAACTACTAATGGCGCACCGTGGGAGTGGTGCGCCATTACTAGTTGAACTAGTAATGGCGCACCATGCCACGGTGCGCCATTAGTAATTTGGCCACCACTTCCAGCAAATGCACCCCCCCCCCCCGTGGACCGCCTTTTCAGTTTTAAAAATAAATAAAAAAATGATGGAAATGTCAAAAAAATAAAAGAAAATAAGTTTCCCATGTGATATGTGGTCTAGTTGTTGTGAAAATTTACAAATATGAATTTTGACTTTATTTGCGAAATCTCTCGAGAATTTGTAAAATGGGCATAACTTTTGTGTACGAACTCGGATGAAAAAGTGTTTTATATGAAAAATCATCTACTCGAAAAGTTACATCCGAATTTAACTGGGGGAACCCCGTTAAAAATTTTCAAAATCCTCAAAAACCTAACATAAAAAAAAGATACGGGGCTTTTAAGATCTGGAGAGGCAAAAAAATTCAAAAAAATTCAAACTTACTAATGGCGCACCTACCCATGGTGCGCCATTACTATCTTCCCGCCTTAAAAATTCAAAGTAAGTCAAAAAAATAAAAAAAAAGTTACTAATGGCGCACCTGCCCATGGTGCGCCATTAGTATCTTCCCGCCTTCAAAATTCAAATAAATCAAAAAAAATAAAAAAAAAGTTAGTAATGGCGCACCTGCCCGCGGTGCGCCATTACTATGCCGTATATATGGCTGGGCGTGGTCCTCTCCTCCTTACCTCTTCATTCTTCTCCTCCACTCCACCTCTCCTCCACTCCATCTCCTCCTCTCCTCCACTCCATCTTCCCTTCTCTCCTCCAACATACTACCCTCCTCCTCTCCAGCGACCTCCTCCTCCTCCTCTCCGGTGACCTCCTCCTCCTCTCCGGCGACCTCCTCCTCCCTCCTCTCCTCCCCTCCCCTCACGGTTTCTCCTCCCTCCTCTCCGGTGAGCTCCTCCTCCCTCCTCTCCTCCCATCCCCTCATGGTTTCTCCTTCCTCCTCTCCGATGCTCCGGTGAACTCCTCTCCGGCGACCTCCTCCTCCTCCTCTCCGGCGAACTCCTCCTCCTCCTCTTCGGCGATGTAGGCGAACGCCTCTCCGGTGACCTCCTCCTCCTCCTCTCCGGCGAACTCCTCTCTAGCAAAAGAACGTACAAGATCCAAAAACAGGAACAAAATTTGAAATAATATCGTGCCAAAAAATGAGCAAAAAAGAGCAAAAAATGGGCAAAAAAATCACGATCCAAATCCATATTCAAAATTCAAAAATAGCAATGGCGCACGGTGGGGGTTAGACGGTGCGCCACTACTATTTTCCCGCCTTCAAAATTCAAAAATACTAATGGCGCACCAGTGGCCTATACTAATGGCGCACCGTGGCCTATACTAATGGCGCACCAGTGGTGCGCCATTAGTAAAAAATACTAGTGGCGTGATACTAATGACGCACCAGTGATGCGCCATTAGTAGGCAAAACTGGTACGCCATTAGTAGCCCTTTTCCTAGTAGTGCTTCACGGAAGTATCACCAGGTCGTCCCCTGACCGATATGTTGAGTTCGTGATCAAGTTGGTTTTCCAATAAACCACCCCTTCTCCAAGAATCTGTGTTGGATATCCCTGAACTAGTTTGATAAGCTAAACAATAACTTGGAGAGTTGGAAGATGAAAGCTTGTCCGACTTAGTTCATCACTAAGGGATATCCTTGTGTGTGTGGGTGTTGAAGAAGGATGATATCTTCCTCGATTGATCCTTGTGATCAGTTGTCGGTGCTATTATCCTATCCAATCCTTGATTTGAGAGTGGGCTATCGTCAAATCAAATCAGAACCAACGATATTCGTAATGTTGTCTACTCGTGGTTGAATCCTCGAGCATACACCATTACATCTTTTGGTCTGACCAATACTATCACATTGTTCACATAATGGTGGAAGTCCAGTGATATGGAAATTCCGATGAGTTGCTGTTAAGACCATCAGCAGCATCTTCTCTCCCCCATGATTCGTGTTAAACATTAAGCTAGTGTTGGAAACTTTGTAAGCATTTCCTTCGTGTTTCGCTCATGAGGTATATGTTTGGTGAAAGAAGTGACTTTCTCCAAGTTCATGTGCATTAGGTGTAAGTTGCCGCCGTGAATTCAAGAAAGTTCATTTTTGCTTCCTCTGGAATCATCCCAAGTCGGTCATGCATGTGTGAAGTATTTTGTGGTCTGTTAACTGATCATCTTCATTCCATATGTATTCCCTAGCACACCAAGCCACTGATTGATCTGTTCAAGGATAAGAAGTTCATCGATAAGTATACAAGGACTTCGATATCCTCAATGATGGTTCCCCATCTGAACCCGGTAGTGTTTTTATTGTAAGACTACTATGTGATCATGCTTGTCTTGGGCAGCGTGTTCATAGGTTTGGAGCAGAACCAGCTCATGTTTTGGAGCTTGCTATCGTAGTTCATTTCCCGAGAATCTCGCAACATCATCTCGTCGATTTGTGTTGCAAACTTTCATTTTTCTCTCTAGACTAGATGAGTCTGGAATATTCTGACACCAACCAGATCTGAATCTTAGGCAGATATGATGGTTGGAACGTTTCCCGAGAACTATAATATTGGTCTCTCTGTAGCCCGGTAAAGTGGATGGCGTGGCCAACGCACCAGCCGGAAGACCTATTATTGTAGTATCTTGATTGAGGGAGTTGGCCACTTCCCCATAAGGATCTCGCAGGATTTACTTCCGTAGTTATTCCTTATGGATTCATGTGCTCCCGAAGTCTGACCTTTACTTGATGGCCATGTTGATGCTTTTAAGAATTGACTGTGGTACCTAGTACATCAAGGAGAACATTAGAAGCAGAGTTCTAAATGTCTCTCGGTCGATCATCCAGATTTGCTTCTTTGGCATTGCTAAGGAAAAATCTGAGAAAGTGATGTCCTCCTTTGCATCTACATCCTCCATCACCGTTTGTCATGGTAGTACGATGTGTTGCCAGGATCCTTGGCACGGATGTTGATAGAACCTTGATGAATATGGAAATGCTCAAGTTCTTGAGAGCACGCGCAAGCAAAATCATCCCTTGCGTTGTCTTCAACAAGGTAGTCCACATCATCCATTCTAGTCTCGGTATGCCATCCCTACTTACTCCGCCAAACGATTGCTCGAGATTTTCCCTAGGCTGGTATAGAGAATTTTATTGATCTCTGGATCAAAAGTAATTCTTTTTGCCACTTAAGGGATGATTCTACGGGTCACCCTCCTCCAAGATGTCTCGTTTTGGTGTCATGGCAACTCAATTCCTTGCTACGTTGGCAACCGTCCACCACCCTCTTAGGTGTGGAATTGTTGCCTACCTAGTGAACCTTTGTCATGTGTTTCACTCCATTCCTCTCGATGTATGCTTCTTGTCTCAGCTCGAGAGTTGTTTCAGCGTCTCGCTCCACGAGTTGATCCTGAGTTGTTCGACCTTCGATAAGATCAATCCTTATAGAGTTTTCCCTTTCCTCTCATTGTCGTGTTAGTTGTAGTTCTCAAATCAAGACGTCCAGATCAAGGTGATGCAATGAATCAACATCTTCGATGAGGGAAATCGGATCATGAAGATCGTGTTAGCTTTATGACACCTTTGTCTTCATACCTCACGTCTTGAATCTCGAGACGAGATTCTTGTTTAGTGGGGGTGAGTTGTCACAGCCCTAGCTCAGCCCCTGTTGTCCTTGCTTGATCTTGTTGCATCATGTTTAAATTTTATTGAAAGTTGAATTGGGGAAAGTGGAAAGCCTCAGAAGTCTTTTACAAAAATGATCAACATTAAAAAAAATTCAAATGAGCCCAACAAAATGTTCCTGCTAACCTCTGAAAATATTGGCAAGAGCTATAACTCAAACCAATATTTTTGGAATCACGGAAATAATTATTCTTGGGCCTTTGAATTAAATCACTAGCTATTTGATTTGGGTTTATATTTACTACAAAATAGATATAAGCCCAATAATTTTGAAAATTTGCATGTGGCTCTGAATTAGTTTCCTAAGTCCACATAATAATTTTCAGAAGCATAAAAATTGGTTTGTTTGAAAACCAAACTCAAAACAAACTTCAAAAAAATAGAAAACAGAACAAACAGAAAATAGAAAAGGCAGAGCACTTACCTGGCCTTACCTACGGCCCAGCAAGCCGGCCCAGCCCAGCTGGCCCCTGCCAGTCATCCCTAACCTCTGCCAGTAGGTAGAGGCAGGACAGCGCACGCGCGCGCGAGGCCCCACGCCTCCTCCTTCTTGCCGCCGAGCCCCTGGACGCGTGGGTGAACGCCCCGGCGTCATCCCGAACCGCTCGACCCCTCTCACTCTCCCTCGAGCTCTCTCCTCTCCCCTGGTGCTCCCTCTCTCGTTTGCCCGAGCGCGCCCGCCGCCGCCTCTTGCTGCCACCGCCCTCTTCGGCCACCCCTAGCTCCACCGCCACGTCCAGCAGCACCGCCCTGGACCAAAGCTTCTCCAAGTCGAAGACCCCGAGCGTGGGAGCAACCCATCGTCGCCATCGAGCTCATCTTCGTCCTCTGCACCGGCAGTCGTCGTCTTTGATTCACAGCAACCCGACCACGCCCGACCTCGCCGACGACGCCATCGGACGCGCTGTGAGCACCCGCGTCGTCTCCCCCTTCTCCCCTGGTTTCGCTCGCCCTCTAGGCCATAGCACCGCCATGACCAAAAGCTTGCTCGCCTCCATCCATGTCGCTGCCGTGGCGAGAGCCCACACACGTCGCATCCGAGGACGCTATCGTCCTCAGCACACTCCTAGGAGCCCAGAACTGCCGTCCGTTTGACCTCGCATGCACCGTAGCGTCTTAGCCATCGAGCCCGTACTCCGGCCGCCGCCGCGAGCTCGTCTCCGGTGAGTATAGGCCACCCCAGCCACTGTCGCTCGCCCAGTTGGATGCGGTGCATCTTCAGCTACCCGTAGACGCAAACCACCCGCAAAACCGAGCCGCGTAGCTGTTTTCCGGCGAGTTTCCGCCGCAGTTGAGGTTGCCGCCGGCCGAACTCCGGCGGGCTGACGTGGTCGCTTAGTTAGGCGCTAATCACCACTAATCCCTCTCTAACAGACACTGACAGGCGGGCCTCACAGCGGGTCAAATCCCAGTCAACACGGGATTAACTCCCAGTTAACTATGAGCCAATGATATGTGGGACTCGGTCGTCACGTTTGACCTGGTCAGCGTCAGTTGACTCGCTGATGTCATGCTTGCACAATGCTGATGCTATAAATCATTTTCTGGATTTAAGTTTATTCAGGAAATTCCAGATAATGCCCAAAACTTCTAAAAATCATAGAAAATTATCTATAACTCCAAATGAAAAGATTTATATATGAAAAATTATCAGAAAAATTCAAGGAATCCATCTGTACCATTATCATGCATGTTAGACCAACTTTTGGCTACTGTTTAGGACAAATCATATAAAGGGCATTTAGACCTTCACATATGGAGTTTGAATTTGAAACTAGGGTTCAAACCAACTTCATTTAACTTGTTGCTAGTTGCATTAGCTCAATCAACAGCATATTGCCATGTCATGATCATGCATCATATTGTGCATTGCATTGATTGTGTTTATTCTCTATTGCCAGTATTTGTTCCCCGTCAGTGGACGTTGATCCGGCGATGAGTTCGATGACACCGATGAAGAGCTATACTATCTTCAGAAGTGCCAGGCAAGCAAAACCCCCTTGTTCATTCCGATACAATCCCACTCTCTCGCTCCTGCTCTCTTTTACTGCATTAGGACAACAACGATTCAACGGTTACATGCTGCGGTAATTGAACCCCTTTCCTCTGCATGACCTATCATTGCCACAGTAAATAGATGAAACCCACTAGCATGAGTAGGAGTTGTTTGAGCCCTGATGTGCCTACTCATTCATGCTTGTCTGTCATGCCTGCTACTGCTTAGATTTGAGTCAGGTCTGATTCATCGGGGATGAATTGGAATGGCGTTGAACATGTCCTACTGTGTGTGAGCTAGGTGTGTGAACATGATTTGGTAAAGGTAGCGGTGAGAGGCCATGTAGGAGTACATGGTGGGTTGTCTCATTGCAGCCGTCCTCAGGAACTGAGTTCTGTGTTTGTGATCCATGAACAGTTACTACCACACATTGGGTTTCGGTAACTCAGCCCCTCTCGGCTTATTAATCAACTCAATCTCTGTCCAGGAGTTGCAACTAGTTTCTGGTGTTTGTAGGTAGTGTTAGTAGTCTACCAAGTGGCACCCGGTACAAGTGGGCTTGGGATAGACTAGGCGCAGTGGAACGGTGTACCAAGTAGCACCCAGATGGTGGGCTTGGGAACCCTGCTCACATCGTTTGGGGCTGTGAGCGACACCCTGGCCGGATCTCCTTGCGGAAGGAACCCAAATAGGCGATAAACCTGGACTAGAGACTTGTTAGTTAGTCAGGCACTACTAGGGAAAAGCCTAGCAGCTGTGCGGGTTTTCGTCCTTTTAGTAGCGCGGGGGCCGGCGCTACTAATAAGGCGCTACAGCTAATGTATAGCAGTAGCGCTGGTCCACCCGCGCTACTGCTACACAAGTGTTGCAGCAGCGCGCTTAAAGGAACCTCGCTGCTGCTAATAGCTATAGCGCGCTTCCCCTGTGCGCGCTACTGCTACAACCGCGCTGCTGCTAACTTTTCTCCACTCGCTACTGCTAATTTTAGTAGTTTTTTGTTTTTTTTGGCATATTTGTTTTGTATTTGAACAGGCTTTATAGAAGAATCTTTAGCACATACAAATGTCATCATGATACACATATAAATGCCTGCGAGACCACAAATGTAATCATAGCATATACATACAAATAGTCTCGTCATAATCATCATCCAACACAAAGTGGTATCTTGTCATCATCTCGAAAATAGCGATACATGCAAGTCTCGAATACTTGCAACTACAACGTCATCCATCTAAACAAAGGTATATGCGAGAAGAGCTATCACTATGAGTGAGAGCGGAACTATGCAGTACATGAGATGGCGGTTACGAGTCCTCTCTCGCGCTAGCGTGAACCTCAAGTAACTAGCTTCTCCTTCTTGTCTGCTTTTGAAGCCTTTATGGCTGGCATCCGAGAACCCATTCACTTGCGCCTGACACTCATGCCACTCGTTGTACACCCGCGGAACCTTCCCTTTGTACACGACATAGCAGTTCCATCTCGCCATCAAGAAACTAGGTACCTGTTAGAGATGCATGTTCATGAAGAGGATGTACAATCATATATATGCAATAAAATATACTAGAGAACACCGAAAAAGAAAGGGTTAGCAACTAGATGCAACATACAGTACGCAAATTAATTAACTAGAGGTACGCAGGTCATCGTACGCAAACTAACAAAGTAGCGTTACGCAAGTTCGGCAGGGATCATGGACATCACAAAGTTGCATCGCTACAAATAGTATACAAGTTCAACCGACACATATCATCATCATCGACATCATAAATCACTAGAAGTTCCATCCTTCCATATCATCGAGGATGGACCCTAGCTTCTTGAACGGCGTGAGGTCTAGACGTTGCATGCCTATGCGAGTTCGGACGTCAGCTCGCGATATAGGGCCGTAGTGGAACATCCCCTTCTCATCGACGACTTCTTTCATGATGATCGTCGCAATGTCGCTTTGGATGCAAAAGAAGTCATCTCTAAGTTTATAATCCGGTTCTCCATGAGATTCTAGCCACTTGTGGATATGATCATCATTTCTGCTTCTCATGCGAAGCTTTTGGTGATCCATGTTGAACTGAATCATGAGATGGAGGATGTACAATCCATCCTTCTTGCTTGGTTTTGGGACTTGGATGCAGGAGAAGTTAGTTTTATGCGCGAAACCCATCTTCTTGTTCCTTTGTTTCCTGATCTGCATGTGGCCACCTCTAAAGCTGAAGCCTTGGAGAGCATCATCTAGAATATTCATTATGTGGGTGTAGTCTTTTTTCTCGTAGTCTCTAGAAGGGTCAAAATACACGGCGTGGGAGACTTGCGGATAAAGAACGATAAGGATGGCGCGCCCGTTACTGCGGGGAAAAGACACCTCAAATTATTCCCCATAGAGAGAGAAGGAATGATTGAAATGTATGAAAGGGTTGTTCGAAACTGACTTACTTTGGATGATAAGGCACGAGGACAATTTCCCGGTCCTTATTCTGTACCATGAAGTTTTGGAGGTAGTCCCTAGCAGTTTCACGCTCAAAGTCGCCGAGACTCAAGAAAGACTCGTGCATGTAGTACGGATCCGCCACACAGATTTGCGAGACTTCTTCACTGTTCATGACAGAGCTCATATGTAGAGCAAAAAGGAGGATGATTGTAAAATCGAGCCGCCTTGTCAGAAACATCTCAAAGATATGGTCAAACCGCAGGAAGAACACCTCTGCGGGCCGCGTCTCAACGTAGCACTTCCCCTCAGGCACACGAGCCGTGTATGTCGGATATCCTGGATCCTTTGAGGCTAGTAGGTTTTTCTCAATCGACAGCACATGGTCGTGCAGTCTCCTGAGATCCCCTGATAGTGCCTACAGCGGTTTCGGCGGTAGCATCGGCTCGCCCGTGAGATGGAACATGGCCACACCTTTCACGGGTACACGCTCTTCAGAATGCATCGTTTGGCTGCTATGTGCTCTGGCTTGTTTGGAGGCAGCTATCTTCCCCGATCTCTTTCTCTCCTTTTTCTTGGGCACACCTTCTAGACCCTTCCTTAACCCCTGCCCCAGTGTTCCCGGGCTAAGTATTGTACGACCCTCGCGCTGGGATAGTTGAGCCTGTGTTGAGGTGGCATCTTCAGGCATGTCCTGTGAGGATTTCATGAAGAGAGACTTTTTGCAATCCCTGCTACGACCTTCCTGCCCGGGCATATCATCCATATCCTCATTAGCAAGCTGATAGCCCGATTCGTCATATGGTTGACTCATCAATTCTATGTCACAGTCATACGCGTTTGTATTGAGGAAATCCATAGGGTCGACCTCTGTCTCATCATCCATTCTCTATTCTACAGGACAAATTACATCAGCCAGCACTATTTCACCCCCTTCATCATGTCGTCCGCCGCTCTCACCCGGCACTACAGGAGCTGGTAATTGCGTAGGCGGGGTGGTGGTCTCTGCACATGCTTGTTGATGTGTGGTTATTGGTGTGTTCTCGGCCGGCTCCAGACGAATAAGATTCTTCGGCCATAGCAGCACCCAACCCTTGCAGCTTCCAATCCACGGCGGGGTCTCGTCATCCGCTCCCACATGCTGTACTGGAGGAGGCAAATCCTCGTGCCCCGATTTCACACTGGATAAGCTAACCCTAAAGTGCCCAGCAGGGATCGGCTGGTTGTGGAACGTGGGTTGCAAGGGGTCCATTATCATCCCCTTTCCCACGTCCACCTTCTGGCCTTTGATCAAGTAGAGTATGGTGCACGGGGTTTCTTTCGCCTGCAAACACATATGTCTGTGGCGTAAAACATCCGAAAGGCAACAAAAATGGAATATTATATATATATATGTTGGTGCGACATGTAATTACCGTGACGGCGTCGAGCTCAACCAAAGACGAAGGCCCACCAAGCGCGCCAGAGACTAAGGACGGGCTGCTATGAGCGGGAGCGGCTACGAGAGGAGGCCCAATTGCGTGAGCAAGTGATGGTGCGATGGTGTTGTTGTTCATGGAGTTGCTTCCGACGAAACTGGGCAACGGGAAATCATGTACCATCTTGTCTGGATTTTCCTTCGTCCAGTTGATGATAACTGGAACCAAGTTAGTAGCAAAATCATTTCTGCAGGCAGTTACAGCTGCATTGACTGCCTGCTGTAGCAACTCATATTTGTCCTCGGCTGCTTTTTTCGCGTCCTCAGCTGTTTTTTTCTCGACCGCAAGCTTCACCTTCGCGTTGATGTCCGCCTGACTAAACTTCTTTTTCTGCTTCTTGGCCTCCGGGCCCTCGTTGTAAAACACCTTCCACGTGGCGCCATCTCCAGCGCCATGCACACGACCATATTGTGGCCGCTGGCCCAAAGGGAGTCCCTTAAGTTCGTTCAAGGCCCGGTTGAGAGGGGTGTCCCACTTGGGCCTCATCGGAGAAGTAGGGTTTTCGGCTGCAAGCTGGTGTTGCTTCTCCAGTAGTCTAATCAATTTCCTCGTGATCTTGTCCGTGTAAAAAACCTTTTTCTCCTTGTCCGACTTGTAGCGGGCCCTGATGAAGTCATGCTCCAAGGGGTTGGTGAACTTCGCGAAGGGGTCTGGGAGACCCGCGGCTTCACGTTCCGCGTCCTCCTTATCCCATATGGGCCTTTTACCGAGGTAGCCACGGCTTCCGAGGCGATGCTTCCCCGTGTTCCTTTGCTGAAGGCTCTTGAATTTTGCAGCCTTAGCCTTGGCGTCCTCGGTAGCGCAAGTGTCCTTGAACTTTTCGAACTCCTCTTCCGTAAGTGTCGGATTTTCCTCCAGAATCTTGGACAAGAGTTCCTCAGCCTCAATAGCTCGTTTCACCCTCGATTTCCAGGAGGCCAAATCATTGATGAACATGCCCATGGCGTGATTGTTAATCTTTTTCATCTTCGGATCATCCCACGGTTGTTCTATGTTATCATCCCGATCGGGGAACTTGAATCTCTTGTGCAACTTCGTTAGGAGCAACTGCGTCAAATGTTCTTTACTCCTTAAGTCATCGTCATTGATGCTCGCGCATTCCCGTAGGATGCATCCTACTTGGTTCCCATAGCACTTGCGAGGTTCTTCTGGCTCTAACGGCTCAAACTTGCCAGGTGCCATCTTTGTGATCACAAGTCGTCCAATCCCTAGTTTGTTAGGTTTTCATATCCTCTGCTTCTTATGCCTCTTTTTGGTACCGGCATCGGCGCCGGTATCTTCCCCGGTGATACCTTCCCCACCGGTCTCGGCGCCGCCATCGGTGCCAGCGCCGTCGGTGTCGGTGTCGGCATCAGTACCATCATCGAGGCGGACCTGCAAACCTTGCTTAGCAGTCAAAAAGTTGAGGTAGTCTTGTTCACCCTCATAATCCATCTCGTCTGCATCTTGGTCAGAAGGCCTAGTTTCTTCGTTGTTCGACATGTTTCCTATGATTAAGTGTCCTCATTTATTTCTAAAAGTATGAATAAATGAGAAATGAGATAAAAAAGAAATCTATGTGCCAGCACTCGATATGCCAACTATGTAGCACAAATCATGCCTTTATTCACGGGAAATTTCGGCATGACCTTTGCTAAAAAATGGACATATCGAGTGCCTGAAATTCACCGGAACGGAAATGAATCAACATTTCGGCATAACATAGGCAACTCGGATCATTTACCAAAACATGACATGTCCAAAACATGACATATCCACATATCACATGTCCAGTTCAAATTTGCATATAAATTCAGCAAATTTTGAAACCTATCTAAATTCATAACTAAATAGATAACCTAATTAACATAACTAAAACCTAAGTAAATTAACCCTAGCTAGCAGAGAGAGAGAGGGGGGGTGGTTTACAGAGGGTGCAGGGCGAGGAGGCAGGCCCGACGACGGCCGAGGTTGGGAGGGGAGGAAGCAGAGAAGGGAGGCGAGGGCCGACGGGTCGGGGGCGAGCGCCAGCGCCGGGGGCGAGCGCGCCTGGGTCAGGGGCGGTGGGGTCGGGGGCGAGCGCGCCGGGGTCGGGCGCGGCGAGGTCGGGGGCGAGCGCGCCGAGGTCGGGGGCGGGCGCGGCGGTGCGACGGGGCCGGGGAAGAGAGAGTGGCGAGTTGGGGGAAAAGAGGCGGGATGAAGCAGGGAGAGGGCGAATTTTGGGTTAAGTGGACGTAGCAGTAGCGTGTTTACACGAAACGCGCTACTACTATTACGAGCAGCTATAGCGATTTTCTGCAGAAACCGCTACTGCTACCTTGAATAGCTGTAGCTCTTTTTCACTAAAGCGCTACTGCTATAACCAGTTTCCCTTTTTCTTTTCCTCAGCATAATAGGAACATATATATTACATCATTGGACCCTTGCATAATAATGGCTAATTGTGTATACAAAATAGGAACATATATATATTACATCATTGGACCCATGCATAATAATGGCTAATTAAGTGTGTATACAAAATAGGAACATATATATATATTACATCATTTGACCGATTCCTCAGCGCTGACGTTTTCGTTTTTGAGTCAGCTTCTTTCATTCTTGTTCGTCGAAGAATAATTGAGCCCCTCATTATGACTTTGCCTTTTCCATGGAGTATGATTTTTCTTTGGTAATGTAGTATTGATTCTTCTTTTGACGTATACTTCATCATCATCGTCATCTTCCCTCATTGGGTTGCCGTACTGATCATAGTCTTCCTCGTTGGCAAGTCCATCCATTCCAATGATGTTTCTTTTGCCTTTCCTCACGACAACACGACTGGGATTGCATGGGTCGGTTATGAAGAAGCATTGTGTCACGTGCTTAGTGTGTACCCATGGCTCGTTTTTTGCAATAGCGTTCACGGTAGCGCTCTTGGCGTCGGGTATAGTCATGGTAGTGAAAATCCGGCTTTCTCTTTTGACATTCTTAGCCCATCTGGCACGGACATCGTCGTGTTGTGCAGTCCAGAGTAGTCAAGCTCCTAGATCTCCTCGACCCTTCCATAAAATCGTCCAGTTGCGCCGTTGTCGCTGCCGGTCATGCATTCCATCGTCACCCCTGAGTTCTGATATTCATCACTGTCCATATCTTTGGCCTCCGTGTAGAACGTGTATCCGTTGATATCATATGCCTGATAGGTTACGAGGTTGGGCGAGGGGCCATGTGCTAAGGCGTATATGAGCAATCCTTCCTTAGAGCCCTCCTCCGGGGGATTAGCAATAATATGCCCTTTGAACCAATGCAGGAAAGTAGAGTTGTGCTCTCTAGTAACTTCGGCGTCCGTCCTGCATACCCTCCGGTCACGATACTTCTTTGCGATAATTTCTTTGTGCAATGCCACGAAAGGATCTACCTCGTCTAGGTGTTGTAGCACTACCAAGTTTGCTCTATCAAAGTCACTGCGTCGATCTGAGTATGCCACGTGCAGTTCCCTGCGACCGTTGCAGTGACTTTCTCCTTCGAGCCTCCCATCGTGCTTGTTAACGGGCAAACCAACACTAACACCAGGCAGCTGGTCTGCACCATATAGAAAATTCTCACAGAAAGAGATGCACTCTTTTGTCAAATAGCCCTGGACGATGCTTCCATCCGGACGGGACATGTTACGAACGAATCCTTTGATGATCCCATTCATCCTCTCAAATGGCATCATGTTGTGCAGGAATGACGGCCCCAGGTCTATTATGTCATCCACAATATGGACACACAGATGCACCATCACGTCAAGAACGCGGGCGGGAAGTACATCTCAAGCTCATTCAGTATCACAACAATCTCTTCCTGTAGCCTTCGGAGCTGCTTCACACTAATCGACTTTCGAGAGATGACATCGAAAAAGTTGCAGAGACCAATAAGCGTGTCACGGACGTGCTTGTCCATTATCCCTCTAAGGGCAACAGGTAATATCTGCGTCATCATCACATGACAGTCATGAGACTTCATCCCGCTGAACCTTTTCTTGTCCGTGTGTAGATATCTACTTATCTTGCCACAATAACCGGAACTAACTTTGACTCCGGCAAGGCACTTAAAGAATTGATTGATCTCAGCCTGACTTAAGGTGAAGCAAGAAGGGGGGCAATAATCCTCATTCTTTATTTACTTGCCCTTCTTCTCCCGTTCCTCTGTGTCCGTCTCTGTCTCGTCTGACATTTTACGTGGCGGCATGTGCAGATCTTCCCTGATTTCCAAATCTTGCAAGTCTTTTCTTGCCTTCGGCCCATCCTTGGTCTTATCCGGCATGTTCGTCAGTGTTGTGAGCAAGCTCTCAAGGACATTCTTACAGATATGCATTTGATCAAGGCAATGAGGCATATCGAGTTTGTGCCAGTACTCCAAGTCCTAGAACACAGACCTCGTCTTCCATACCTTCAGCAGCGGCTCCGGCGCCTTTCTCATCGTCTTTCCCGGCGTGGGGCACTCCTTCCAGTTTTTCAACAGCTCATCGATTTCGGCACCGCTCCGCTTATGTGGAGGTCCTCGATGCTCAGCGTGACCATTGAATAGATCTCCACGGTTTCTCCATGGGTCATCCTGTTCGAGCCATCTTTGATGCCCCATGTACACGATTTTCCCAGACCCGCCATCTTTCCTTGACATTAGCTGCTGAGACGTCGTATCATCCATGCACCGCGTGCATCCGCAATATCCATGGCACACCTGGCCTGCCACATATCCGTAACCAAGATAGTCGTGCACTGTCGTGATCAGCGTGGCTCTCATGTTGAAATACTCGCCTTTGCTGGCGTCCCATGTCTTGGCCGGTGTTTTCCATAACGTGTCTAACTCCTCCTGAAGTAGCCCCAGATACAAATTAATATTATTTCCTGGTTGTTTCGGCCCTTGAATAAGCATGCTCATGTGAATGTACTTCGATTTCATGCACAACCAGGGGGGAGGTTGTACATCCATACAAACACGGGCCATGTGCTATGGTTGGTGCTCTGGTTGCCAAACGGATTCATGCCATCGGTACACGCGCCGAGCACGATGTTCCTTGCATCACATTCAAAATACCGATAGAAGCTGTTCAACGCTCTCCACTGGCTTCCATCCTTGACGTGTCTCAGCTTCGGATCATCTCCATCGTCGGGCTTCTTCCTCTCCGCGTGCCAGCGCATTAGCTTTGCTTCCTTGGGTCCTACAAAATACCTCTAGAGACGGGGAGTGATCGGTAAGTACCATACCACTTTCTGGGGACATTTCTTCCTGGCCTTCTCGTATCGAGAAGCATTGCACACCGGACAACTTGTTTTTTTCGTGTGCTCCTTCCGATAAATTATGCAATCGTTGATGCATGCATGGTATCTAACGTGTGGCAGATCAAGAGGGCACACGATCTTCTTGGCCTCATCAACACTACTAGGACATAGATTACCCTCGGGAAGAACATCCTTTAGGTACTTGAGATGCTCATCGAGGCTAGTGTCGGTCCATTTTCTTTTAGCCTTCGTCTTCAGCACTTGGAGCGTGAAACTCAAGCGGGTCACCTCAGGATTGCAACCATCATACAATGGAGTGTTCGAGTCTACCACCAGTTGCTCCAGCTTAGCCTCCTCTCTAGAAGCAGCTCTCTTAGTACTCGTCTCCTTGCGAAGCAATGCTTGAACATGAGGGTCCCGCACGATTGAACTTAGTACTGATGAACTCTGCTACATGGAGTCCATGTCATTCTCTCCGCCGCCATGTCCGGCCCCTTCTCCGCCGCCATGTCCGTCCTCTTCCCCGCCGCCATTATCGATCATCTCTTCGTCTTGCCCCGTGTCATCATTGCCTGCCCCGTCGGCATCCTCAACATCGTCATCCTCATCTTCAGTTATCCACCGAGTATAGCCATCCATGAAACCAGTCATGAGCAGGTGCGCTTCAACACGACCATCGACATGGGGGTCAAGCCAAACTATTCCTTTGCATTTTTGACACGGACATAAAACCTCTGTCAGCTTATTTTCCTTCATGTCCTGCACCGCCGACCGCAACCACCTGTCCACCATCGTTCCACTGACCATCGTGAACTCTGCACGGTAATAATAAACAAATTGATTATAAAAATGCGTGCATTCATCAAAGTCATACAAAAATTCGGCATGACCTTCCTTAAAAGTAGGACATATATAGATCTAGAGTTTTCCCGGAATTCGCCGAAATGGAAATAAATCGACATTTCGGCAAAACATAGGCAACTCAAATGCACAATTTGGCGTCAACTCATGCCACACACACAATTTCCATAAAAATATCACACACACATGCATAAACATATTTCCATTTTGCAAAAGCATGAAATATTAATCACACCTCTATCTCGAGATCGAGCACACGGTGGAGATGATGATGTAGGGAGGTCAAAAGTGCACAAAGCTCTTCTTGACAAAGAAAGATCTAGTTAGGGGGCAAATAGGTCACTTAACTAAATGCTACATCTACCTAGCTAGCTAATTTGGGAGGAGACAACTTCAACTAGTGGAGGGGGGAGGAAAAAGAGGAAGGAGACGAATTAATGGAGGTGGTGTAGTTATAGCTAGGAGTAATGAAGAGAGAGAAAGGTAGGTAGAAGAGGGAGAGTAATGGGGGGAGAAGTATTGAGGAAGAAGAAGAGTGAGAGAGGGAGGATGTGGGAGGTAGGGGAAAGGGAGGAGAGGAGATGGGGAGGGGGAGGTGGAAAAGGTGGTGGGTGCTGCGTCTTAGCAGTAGCGCGGGAGAGAAAGCGCGCTGCTGCTAAGAGCGTAGCAACAGCGCGCTTTCCTGTCACGCGCTACTGCTAAACGGGCCAACCCTGTGCACAATTTCAAAATTAGTAGCAGTGAGGTGACAAAAAAGTGCGCTGCTACTATGGCATTAGCAGCAGCGCGCTCCCTGGCACCGCGCTACTGGTAAACTTATGTCGTTGTGTACTGTCGGTGGATTTTTGTAGCAGCGCGGTTTAAGCGTCACGCGCTACTACTAAGTTTGCACCAGTAGCGAGCTTTCTGTAGCCGCGCTGCTACTACTTAGCACCAGCGCCTGTTTTTATGTCGGGCTGCTGCTAAGATTCTGTGTATAAGGTTTTCCCTAGTAGTGAGGTCGTGGCCGACTCCCTCGCCCGGCTTCCGCTTGAAGGTTGCCAAGGTACATGAAGTGTACAGGGCGATAAGTGGCGAGAGCATGTGTGAAGAAGTACACCCCTGCAGGGTTATCATTATATATTCGAATAGCCGGATTCCTCGGATATGGAAACTTGGACCCCTTGCATAGTTCATAGACAAGTGAAAGTGGATACTTTAAAATGCGCAAGATAAGCGTGAGTGCTATGGATGGCGTTCTCGTAGGAAGACGGGAGCGGATTCATAGTGGTGTATTGGTATGGTGAATATGTGGACTCGTGTGCGCCACCCCAAAAGAGTTACTCGCAGTCGTAGTATAGGATAGCCACTGAGTCAAAGCTGGCTTGCTGCAGTCAAACTCCACCACCCCTTTTATTGATACCGATGCATATGTAGTTAGTTCTGATGTAAGTCTTGCTGGGTACATTTGTACTCACGTTTGCTTATTTTATGTTTTGCAGAGAGACTTCAGTCTCGCTAGTAGTTCCACGTGGACTTTGACGTTTAGCTTGTTACCTCAGCTACGATCTTGTACCCTTGGGAGGGTCTTGTAGATAGTCAGGCTCCTCAGCCTTCTTCATTTTTAGCTGTCTATACTCAGACATGTTAAGCTTCCGCATGTGCTTTGACTTGTATGCTCTGAATGTTGGGTCATGAGACCCATGTTTGTAATATCTCGCTCCTCGGAGCCTAATGAATAAATACTTGAGTCGTAGAGTTATGTTGTGATGCCATGTTGTATTTACACATATCGAGCATATTGTGTGTATGATTGAAATGCTTGGTATGTGTGGGATCCGACAATCTAGTTGTTTATCCTTGGCTGCCTCTTTTATGGGGAAATGTAGTCTAGTGCTTCCATGAGCCATAGTAGTCCGCTACAGCCCGGTTCACCAGAGTCCTGCTAGCCCAGCACTACTGCTCAGGACACTTGACTGGCCGGCATGTGTTTCACTTCGTTCCTGTGTCTGTCCCTTCGGGGAAATGTCACGCGGTGACATCCGGAGTCCTGCCTAGCCTGCTACAGCCCGGGTTCCCTGAGTCCTGTTAGCCCAGTGCTACAGCCCGGATTCACACGCTGCTGACTGACATGCTCGATGTGATTCATGTATGCCTGTCACCATAGGTTGCTGCCGCTTTGGGTTCACGACTAGCCATGTTGGCCCGGGTTCTCTATCATATGGATGCTAGCGACACTATCATATACGTCAGCCAAAAGGCACAAACGGTCCCGGGCCATGGTAAGGCGACACCCGTGGGAATATCGTGCGTGAGGCCGCAAAGTGATATGAGGTGTTAAAGGCTAGATCGGTGTGACTTAGAATCGGGGTCCTGACAAAGACTCTCAAAATGATATAATTGAAGCATGAGAGTTCAAAAATTTCTTCAAAATAAAACTACTGCCATGCTCTAAAAAGATATAAGTGAAGCACTAGAGCAAATAACAAACTACTCCAAAAGATATAAGTGAAGATCATTGAGTAGTCGAATAATTATGTAACTATGTGAAGACTCACTAACATTTAAGAATTTCAGATCTTGGGATATTATTCAAATAGAAAGCAAAACAAAATAAAATGGAATGACTCTCCAAGAAAAACACGTATCATGTGGTGAATAAAAATATAGCCCCAAGTAAAGTTACCGATGAACGAAGACGAAAGAGGGGATGCCATCCGGGGCATCCCCAAGCTTAGGATCTTGGTTGTCCTTCAATATTACCTTGGGGTGCCTTGGGAATCCCCAAGCTTAGGCTCTTGCCACTCCTTATTCCATAGTCCTTCAAATCTTTACCCAAAACTTGAAAACTTCACAACACAAAACTTAACAGAAAACTCGTAAGCTCCGTTAGCATAAGAAATCAAATCACCACTTAGGTACTGTCAAGACAAGATTCATAATTTTTCTCACCTGATTCCTACTATACCCTATAATTTATACAATTTATATTAAGCAATATAAGCCATAGAAACTAGAAAACAAGCAAACTATGCATCGAAAACAGAATCTGTCAAAAACAGGGCAGTCTGTAGTAATCTGTAGCTCTCTAATACTTCTGTAACTCCAAAAATCTTGAGAAAATAGCAAGCCCTAGGAAATTTGTTTATTAATCCTCTGCAAAAAGAATCAGTATTTTATCGTGCATCTGTTAAAAATGAAAACAAATCTCTTGGGCACAAAAGTTTCTGTATTTCAGCAAGATCAAATCAACTATCGCCATAGATCATCCCAAAGGTCTTACTTGGCACTTTATTGAAAAAAGCTATAAAACATGATTACTACAGTAGCATAATCGTGTGAACACACGAAAACAGTAGGGGTAAATATTGGGTTGTCTCCCGATAAGCGCTTTTCTTTAATGCCTTTTTAGCTAGGCATGATGATTTAATGATGCTCAAATAAAAGATAGGAATTGAAACATAATGGGAGCATCATGAACAGTATGACTAGCACATTTAAGTCTAGCCCAATTCCTATGCATAGGTATTTTGTGAGCAAAAAATTATGAGAACAAGAATCAACTTGCATAGGAAGGTAAAACAAGCATAACTTCAAGATATTCAACACATAGAGAGGAAAATGATATTATTGCAACTCCTACAAGCATATATTCCTTCCTCATAATAATTTTCAGTAGCATCATGAATGAATTCAACAATATAACCATCACATAAAGCATTATTCTCATGATGCACAAGCATATGAATTTTACTATTCTCCACATAAGCAAAATTCTTCTCATTCATAGTAGTGGGAGAAAAATCAATAAAATAACTATCATGTGAGGCATAATCCATGTTTATCACATATTAATCTCATGTGAAAATTAAAATCATAATGACACGTTTCATGGTTATCATTATTCTTTATAGCATACGTGTCATCACAATAATCATCATAGATAGCAACTTTGTTCTCATAATCAATTGAAACCTCTTACGAAATAGTGGATTCATCACTAAATAAAGTCTTGACCTCTCCAAATCCACTTTCATAATTATCACAATAAGATTCAACACCCTCCAAAATAGTGGGATCATTACTTCCTAAAGTTGACACTCTTCCAAACCCACTTCCATCAATATAATCATCATAAATAGGAGGCATGCTATCATCATAATAAATTTTCTCAACATAACTCTGGGGACTAAAAATATCATCTTCATCAAACATAGCATCCCCAAGCTTGTGGCTTTGCATATCATTAGCATCATGGATATTCAAAGAATTCATACTAACAACATTGCAATCATGCTCATCATTCAAAGATTTAGTGCCAAACATTTTAATGCATTCTTCTTCTAACACTTTGGCACAATTATCGAAATCCTTATTTTCACGGAAGACATGAAAAATATGAAGCATATGAGGCAACCTCAATTCCATTTTTTGTAATTTTCTTTTATAGACTAAACTAGTGATAAAACAAGAAACTAAAAGATTCGATTGCAAGATCTAAAGATATACCTTTAAGCACTAACCTCCCCGTCAACGGCGCCAGAAAAGAGCTTGATGTCTACAACGCAACCTTCTTCTTGTAGACTCGTGTTGGGCCTCCAAGCGCAGAGTTTTGTAGGACAGTAGCAATTTTCCCTCAAGTGGATGACCTAAGATTTATCAATCCGTGGGAGGCATAGGATGAAAATGGTCTCTCTCAAACAACCCCGCAACCAAATAACAAGAGTCTCTTGTGTCCCCAACACACCCAATACAATGGTAAATTGTATAGGTGCACTAGTTCGGCGAAGAGATGGTAATACAAGTGCAATATGGATGGTAGATATAGGTTTTTGTAATCTGAAAAATATAAAAATAGCAAGGTAACTAGTAGTAGAAGTGAGCGAAAACGGTATTGCAATGCTTAGAAACAAGGCCTAGGGTTCATACTTTCACTAGTGCAAGTTGTCTCAACAATGATAACATAATTAGATCATATAAAAGTCCCTCAACGTGCAACAAAGAGTCACTCCAAAGTCACTAATAGCGGAGAACAAATGAAGAGATTATTGTAGGGTACGAAACCACCTCAAAGTTATTCTTTCTGATCGATCTATTGGGCTTCTATAAGTGTCACAAACAGCCCTAGAGTTCATGCTAAAATAACACCTTAAGACACACATCAACCAAAACCCTATTATCAACTAGATACTCCAATGTCACCACAAGTATCCACGGGTTTGATTATACGATATGCATCACACAATCTCAGATTCATCTATTCGAACCAACACAAAGAACTTCAAAGAGTGCCCCAAAGTTTCTACCGGAGAGTCAAGACAAAAATGTGTGCCAACCCCTATGCATAAGTTCACACGGTCACAGAACCCGCAAGTTCATCACCAAAACATACATCAAGTAGATCACGTGAATATCCCATTGTCACCACAAATAAGCACATGCAAGACATACATCAAGTGTTCTCAAATCCTTAAAGACTAAATCCGATAAGATAACTTCAATGGGAAACTCAATCCATTACAAGAAGGTAGAGGGGGAGAAACATCATAAGATCCAACTATAATAGCAAAGCTCGCGGTACATCAAGATCGTGCCAAATCAAGAACACGAGAGAGAGAGAGAGAGATCAAACACATAGCTACTGGTACATACCCTCAGCCTCGAGGGTGAACTACTCCCTCCTCGTCATGGAGAGCGTCGGGATGATGAAGATGGCCACCGGTGATGAGTCCCCCTCCGGAAGGGTGCCGGAACTGTGTCCCGATTGGTTTTTGGTGGCCACCGAGGCTTGCAGCACCGGAACTCCCGATCTAGGTTCTGTTCTAGAGGTTTGGGATTTATAAGAGGTATTGGCGTTGAAAACAAGTCAGGGGAGTCCACGAGGGGCCCACAAGGTCGGAGGGCGCGGCCGCGCGGGGGGGGGGGGGGGGGGGGGGGGGGTAGGGCACGCCCTCCACCCTTGTGGAGGCCTTGTGGCTCTTCTGGCCCAACTCTTTGATGGGTTTCGTAGTAATTTCAAAAAATTTCCTACGCACACGCAAGATCATGTGATGCATAGCAACGAGAGGGGAGAGTGTTGTCTACGTACCCACGCAGACCGACTGCGGAAGCGTTGACGCAACGTAGAGGAAGTAGTCGTACGTCTTCACGATCCAACCGATCAAGCACCGAAACTACGGCACCTCCGAGTTCGAGCACACGTTCAGCTCGATGACGATCCCCGGACTTCGATCCAGCAAAGTGTCGGGGAAGAGTTCCGTCAGCATGACGGCGTGGTGACGATCTTGATGTACTACAGCAGCAGGGCTTCGCCTAAACTCCGCTACAGTATTATCGAGGAATATGGTGGCTGGGGGCACCACACACGGCTAACGAATAGATCACGTGGATCAACTTGTGTGTTCTAGGGTGCCTCTACCTCAGTATATTAAGGACTAGAGGGGGGAGGGCTGGCCGGCCATAGGAGGCGCGCCAGGAGAGTCCTACTCCCTCTGGGAGTAGGATTCCCCCCCCCCCCAATCCTAGTTGGAATAGGATTCCTTGAGGGGGGGAAAGAGAGAGAGGGGGCCGGCCACCTCTCCTAGTCCTAATAGGACTAGGGGAAGGGGGGAGGCGCACAGCCACCTTGGGCTGCCCCTTTCTCCTTTCCACTAAAGCCCACTAAGGCCCATATAGCTCCCGGGGGGTTCCGGTAACCTCCCGGTACTCCGGTAAAATCCCGATTTCACCCGGAACACTTCCGATATCCAAACATAGGCTTCCAATATATCAATCTTTATGTCTCGACCATTTCGAGACTCCTCGTCATGTCCGTGATCACATCCGGGACTCCGAACAACCTTCGGTACATCAAAATGCATAAACTCATAATATAACTGTCATCGTAACCTTAAGCGTGCGGACCCTACGGGTTCGAGAACAATGTAGACATGACCGAGACACGTCTCCGGTCAATAACCAATAGCGGGACCTGGATGCCCATATTGGCTCCTACATATTCTACGAAGATCTTTATCGGTCAGACCGCATAACAACATACGTTGTTCCCTTTGTCATCGGTATGTTACTTGCCCGAGATTCGATCGTCGGTATCCAATACCTAGTTCAATATCGTTACCGGCAAGTCTCTTTACTCGTTCCGTAATGCATCATCTCACAACTAACATATTAGTTGTAATGCTTGCAAGGCTTATGTGATGTGCATTACCGAGAGGGCCCAGAGATACCTCTCCGACAATCGGAGTGACAAATCCTAATCTCGAAATACGCCAACCCAACATCTACCTTTGGAGACACCTGTAGTACTCCTTTATAATCACCCAGTTACGTTGTGATGTTTGGTAGTACCCAAAGTGTTCCTCCGGTAAACGGGAGTTGCATAATCTCATAGTTACAGGAACATGTATAAGTCATGAAGAAAAGCAATAGCAACATACTAAACGATCGGGTGCTAAGCTAATGGAATGGGTCATGTCAATCAGATCATTCAACTAATGATGTGACCTCGTTAATCAAATAACAACTCTTTGTTCATGGTTAGGAAACATAACCATCTTTGATTAACGAGCTAGTCAAATAGAGGCATACTAGTGACACTCTGTTTGTCTATGTATTCACACATGTATTATGTTTCCGGTTAATACAATTCTAGCATGAATAATAAACATTTATCATGATATAAGGAAATAAATAATAACTTTATTATTGCCTCTAGGGCATATTTCCTTCACTCTTTTGCTTCAGGGGCTTCTTCTGGGCCAAAAACAATCGTCGTGATGTTTCAGGTCAATTGGACTCCGTTTGATATTATTCCTTTCCCATGAAACTCAAAAACAAGAAAAAACAAAGAGAAACTGGCACTGGGCTCTAGGTTAATAGGTTAGCCCCAAAAATCATATAAATGCATATATGCATCCAAGATAGATAATATAATAGTATGGAACAATAAAAAATTATAGATACATTGGAGATGTATCAGTTTCTGCCAGGCTCCGTGGCGGCGTCTGCTTTGAGGCAGGGCGGCGAGACTGGTGGAGTGCCCGTCTCCTCCGGTGGGTTGCACCGCAGCCTTACGCTACCTCCCCCGCCGTCGCTATGGTGGGCTTTCTGAATCGCGAGAGGGACAGTACGCTGTGGATGCTCTTGTTGGGGAACGTAGTAATTTCAAAAAAATTCCTACGCACACACAAGATCATGGTGATGCATAGCAACGAGAGGGGAGAGTGTAATCTACGTACCCTCGTAGACCGACAGCGGAAGCGTTATGACAACGCGGTTGATGTAGTCGTACGTCTTCACGGCCCGATCGATCAAGCACTGAAACTACGGCACCTCTAAGTTCTAGCACACGTTCAGCTCGATGACGATCCCCGGACTCCGATCCAGCAAAGTGTCAGGGAAGAGTTCCGTCAGCACGACGGCGTGGTGACGATCTTGATGTTCTACTGTCGCAGGGCTTCGCCTAAGCACCACTACAATATTATCGAGGACTGTGGTGGAAGGGGGCACCGCACACGGCTAAGAGAACGATCTTGGAGATCAACTTGTGTGTCTAGGGGTGCCCCCTGCCCCCGTATATAAAGGATCGAGGGGGGGTGCGGCCGGCCCTAGGAGGAGGCGCGCCGGAGGAGTCCTACTCCTACCAGGAGTAGGACTCCCCCCCCCTTTCCCTAGTTGGATTAGGACTTGGGGGGAAGGAGGAGAGGGAAGAAAGGAAAGGGGGGCGCCGCCCCCCATCCTTGTCCAATTCGGACTTGGGGGGAGGGGCGCGCGGCAGCCCCTAGGCCTCCTCTCCTCTTCCTCCACTAGGCCCATTAAGGCCCATTAGGTTACCGGGGGGTTCCGGTAACCTCCCGGTACTCCGGTAAAATGCCGATTTCATCCGGAACACTTCCGATGTCCAAACATAGGCTTCCAATATATCAATCTTTATGTCTCGAACATTTTGAGACTCCTCGTCATGTTTGTGATCACATCCGAGACTCCGAACAGACTTCGATACATCAAAATATATAAACTCATAATGAAACTGTCATCGTAACGTTAAGCGTGCGGACCCTACGGGTTCGAGAACAATGTAGACATGACCGAGACATGTCTCCAGTCAATAACCAATAGCGGAACCTGGATGCTCATATTGGCTCCCACATATTCTACGAAGATCTTTTATCGGTCAGACCGCATAACAACATACTTTGTTCCCTTTGTCATCGGTATGTTACTTGTTCGAGATTCGATCGTCGGTATCTCAATACCTAGTTCAATCTCGTTATTGGCAAGTCTCTTTACTTATTTCGTAATACATCATCTCGCAACTAACTCATTAGTTGCAATGCTTGCAAGGCTTATGTGATGCGCATTACCGAGAGGGCCTAGAGATACCTCTCCGACAATCGGAGTGACAAATCCTAATCTCGAAATACGCCAACCCAACATGTACCTTTGGAGACACCTGTAGAGCTCCTTTATAATCACCCAGTTACGTTGTGACGTTTGGTAGCACACAAAGTGTTCCTCCGGCAAACGGGAGTTGCATAATCTCATAGTCATAGGAACATGTATAAGTCATGAAGAAAGCAATAGCAACATACTAAACGATCGGGTGCTAAGCTAATGGAATGGGTCATGTCAATCACATAATTCTCCTAATGATGTGATCCTCTTAATCAAATGACAACACATGTCTATGGTTAGGAAACATAACCATCTTTGATTAACGAGCTAGTCAAGTAGAGGCACACTAGTGACGTTTTAGTTTGTCTATGTATTCACACAAGTATTATATGTTTCCGGATAATACAATTCTAGCATGAATAATAAACATTTATCATGATATAAGGAAATAAAATAATAACTTTATTATTGCCTCTAGGGCATATTTCCTTCAGTCTGCCACTTGCACTAGAGTCAATAATCTAGATTACACAGTAATGATTCTAACACCCATGGAGCTTTGGTGCTGATCATGTTTTGCTCGTGGAAGAGGCTTAGTCAACGGGTCTGCAACATTCAGATCCGTATGTATCTTGCAAATCTCTATGTCTCCCACCTGGACTAGATCCCGGATGGAATTGAAGCACCTCTTGATGTGCTTGGTTCTCTTGTGAAATCTGGATTCCTTTGCCAAGGCAATTGCACCAGTATTGTCACAAAAGATTTTCATTGGACCCGATGCACTAGGTATGACACCTAGATCGTATGTGAACTCCTTCATCCAGACTCCTTCGTTTGCTGCTTCTGAAGCAGCTATATACTCCGCTTCACATGTAGATCCTGCCACAACGCTTTGTTTAGAACTGCACCAACTGACAACTCCACCGTTTAATGTAAACACGTATCCGGTTTGCGATTTAGAATCGTCCGGATCAGTGTCAAAGCTTGCATCAACGTAACCATTTACGATGAGCTCTTTGTCATCTCCATATACGAGAAACATATCCTTAGTCCTTTTCAGGTATTTCAGGATGTTTTTGACCGCTGTCCAGTGATCCACTCCTGGATTACGTTGGTACCTCCCTGCTAGACTTATAGCAAGACACACATCAGGTCTGGTACACAGCATTGCATACATGATAGAGCCTATGGCTGAAGCATAGGGAACATCTTTCATTTTCTCTCTATCTTCTGCATTGGTCGGGCATTGAGTCTTACTCAATTTCACACCTTGTGACACAGGCAAGAATCCTTTCTTTGCTTGATCCATTTTGAATTTCTTCAAAATTTTGTCAAGGTATGTGCTTTGTGAAAGTCCAATTAAGCGTTTTGATCTATCTCTATAGATCTTAATGCCCAATATGTAAGCAGCTTCACCGAGGTCTTTCATTGAAAAACTCTTATTCAAGTATCCCTTTATGCTATCTAGAAATTCTATATCATTTCCGATTAGTAATATGTCATCTACATATAATATCAGAAATGCTATAGAGCTCCCACTCACTTTCTTGTAAATACAGGCTTCTCCAAAAGTCTGTACAAAACCAAATGCTTTGATCACACTATCAAAGCGTTTATTCCAACTCCGGGAGGCTTGCACCAGTCCATAAATGGATCGCTGGAGCTTGCACACTTTGTTAGCTCCCTTTGGATCGACAAAACCTTCCGGCTGCATCATATACAACTCTTCTTCCAGAAATCCATTCAGGAATGCAGTTTTGACATCCATCTGCCAAATTTCATAATCATAAAATGCGGCAATTGCTAACATTATTCGGACAGACTTAAGAATTGCTACGGGTGAGAAGGTCTCATCGTAGTCAATCCCTTGAACTTGTCGAAAACCTTTTGTGACAAGTCGAGCTTTGTAGATAGTAACATTACCGTCAGCGTCAGTCTTCTTCTTGAAGATCCATTTATTTTCAATTGCTTGCCGATCATTGGGCAAGTCAACCAAAGTCCACACTTTGTTCTCATACATGGATCCCATCTCAGATTTCATGGCTTCAAGCCATTTTGCGGAATCTGGGCTCACCATCGCTTCTTCATAGTTCGTAGGTTCATCATGATCTAGTAGCATGACTTCCAGAACAGGATTACCGTACCACTTTGGTGCTGATCTTACTTTGGTTGATCTACGAGGTTTAGTAGTATCTTGTTCTGAAGTTTCATGATCATCATCATTAGCTTCCTCACTAATTGGTGTAGGTTTCACAGGAACTGGTTTCTGTGATGTACTACTTTCCAATAAGGGAGCAGGTACAGTTACCTCATCAAGTTCTACTTTCCTCCCACTCACTTCTTTCGAGAGAAACTCCTTCTCTAGAAAGTTTCCGAATTTAGCAACAAAAGTTTTGCCTTCGGATCTGTGATAGAAGGTGTATCCAATAGTTTCCTTTGGATATCCTATGAAGACACATTTCTCCGATTTGGGTTCGAGCTTATCAGGTTAAAGTTTTTTCACATAAGCATCGCAGCCCCAAACTTTCAGAAACAACAACTTTGGTTTCTTGCCAAACCACAGTTCATAAGGTATCGTCTCAACGGATTTTGATGGTGCCCTATTTAACGTGAATGCGGCCGTCTCTAAAGCATAACCCCAAAACAATAGCGGTAAATCAGTAAGAGACATCATAGATCGCACCATATCTAGTAAAGTACGATTACGACATTCGGACACACCATTACGCTGTGGTGTTCCGGGTGGCGTGAGTTGCGAAACTATTCCACAATTTTTCAAATGTACACCAAACTCGTAACTCAAATATTCTCCTCCACGATCAGATCGTAGAAATTCTATTTTCTTGTTACGATGATTTTCAACTTCACTCTGAAATTCTTTGAACTTTTCAAATGTTTCAGACTTATGTTTCATTAAGTAGATATACCCATATCTGCTTAAGTCATCTGTGAAGGTGAGAAAATAACGATATCCGCCACGAGCCTCAACATTCATCGGACCACATACATCTGTATGTATGATTTCCAACAAATCTGTTGCTATCTCCATAGTACCGGAGAACGGTGTTTTTGTCATCTTGCCCATAAGGCACGGTTCGCAAGTACCAAGTGATTCATAATCAAGTGGTTCCAAAAGTCCATCAGTATGGAGTTTCTTCATGCGCTTTACACCGATATGACCTAAACGGCAGTGCCACAAATAAGTTGCACTATCATTATCAACTTTGCATCTTTTGGCTTCAACATTATGAATATGTGTGTCACTACTATCGAGATTTAATAAGAATAGACCACTCTTCAAGGGTGCATGACCATAAAAGATATTACTCATATAAATAGAACAACCATTATTCTCTGATTTAAATGAATAACCGTCTCGCATCAAACAAGATCCAGATATAATGTTCATGCTCAACGCTGGCACCAAATAACAATTATTTAGGTCTAATACTAATCCCGAAGGTAGATGTAGAGGTAGCGTGCCGACCGCGATCACATCGACTTTGGAACCATTTCCCACGCGCATCGTCACCTCGTCCTCAGCCAATCTTCGCTTAATCCGTAGTCCTTGTTTCGAGTTGCAAATAATAGCAACAGAACCAGTATCAAATACCCAGGTGCTACTGCGAGCATTAGTAAGGTACACATCAATAACATGTATATCGTATATACCTTAGTTCACCTTGCCATCCTTCTTATCCGCCAAATACTTGGGGCAGTTCCGCTTCCAGTGACCAGTCTGCTTGCAGTAGAAGCACTCAGTTTCAGGCTTAGGTCCAGATTTGGGTTTATTCTCCTGAGTAGCAACTTGTTTGCTGTTCTTTTTGAAGTTTCCCTTCTTCTTCCCTTTGCCCTTTTTCTTGAAACTAGTGGTCTTGCTGACCATCAACACTTGATGCTCCTTCTTGATTTCTACCTCCGCAGCTTTCAGCATTGCAAAGAGCTCGGGAATAGTCTTATTCATCCCTTGCATATTATAGTACATCACGAAGCTCTTGTAGCTAGGTGGAAGTGATTGGAGAATTCTGTCAATGACGCAATCATTTGGAAGATTAACTCCCAATTGAATCAAGTGATTATTATACCCAGACATTTTGAGTATATGCTCACTGACAGAACTGTTCTCCTCCATCTTGCAGCTATAGAACTTATTGGAGACTTCATATCTCTCAATCCGGGCATTTGCTTGAAATATTAACTTCAACTCCTGGAACATCTCATATGCTCCATGACGTTCAAAACGTCGTTGAAGTCCCAATTCTAAGCCGTAAAGCATGGCACACTGAACCATCGAGTAGTCATCAGCTTTGCTCTGCCAGATGTTCATAACATCTGGTGTTGCTCCAGCAGCAGGCCTGGCACCCAGCCGTGCTTCCAGGACGTAATTCTTTTGTGTAGCAATGAGGATAATCCTCAAGTTATGGACCCAGTCCGTGTAATTGCTACCATCATCTTTCAACTTTGCTTTCTCAAGGAACGCATTAAAATTCAACGGAACAACAGCACGAGCCATCTATCTACAATCAAACATAAACAAGCTAGATACTATTAGGTACTAAGTTCATGATAAATTTAAGTTCAATTAATCATATTTCTAAAGAACTCCCACTTAGATAGACATCCCTCTAATCCTCTAAGTGATCACGTGATCCAAATCAACTAAACCATGTCCGATCATCATGTGAGATGGAGTAGTTTCATTGGTGAACATCACTATGTTGATCATATCTACCATATGATTCACGCTCGACCTTTCAGTCTCTGTGTTCCGAGGCCATATCTGTATATGCTTGGCTCGTCAAGTATAACCTGAGTATTCCGCGTGTGCAACTGTTTTGCACCCGTTGTATTTGAACGTAGAGCCTATCACACCCGATCATCACGTGGTGTCTCAGCACGAAGAACTTTCACAACGGTGCATACTCAGGGAGAACACTTCTTGATAATTAGCGAGAGATCATATTAAAATGCTACCGTGAATCATAGCAAGATAAGATGCATAAAAGATAAACATCACATGCAATCAATATAAGTGATATGATATGGCCATCATCATCTTGTGCTTGTGATCTCCATCTTCGAAGCACCGTCATGATCACCATTGTCACCGGCGCGACACCTTGATCATCATCGTAGCATCGGTGTCGTCTCGCCAATCTTATGCTTCCACGACTATTGCTACCGCTTAGTGATAAAGTAAAGCATTACAGCGCAATTGCATTGCATACAATAAAGCGACAACCATATGGCTCCTGCCAGTTGCCGATAACTTGGTTACAAAACATGATCATCTCATACAATAAAATTCAGCATCATGTCTTGACCATATCACATCACAACATACCCTGCAAAAACAAGTTAGACATCCTCTACTTTGTTGTTGCAAGTTTTACGTGGCTGCTACGGGCTTAAGCAAGAACCAATCTTACCTACGCATCAAAACCACAACGATAGTTTGTCAAGTTGGTGTTGTTTTAACCTTCGCAAGGACCGGGCGTAGCCATACTTGGTTCAACTAAAGTTGGAGAAACTGACACCCGCCAGCCACCTATGTGCAAAGCACGTCGGTAGAAGCAGTCTCGCGTAAGCGTACGCATAATGTCGGTCCGGGCCGCTTCATCCAACAATACCGCCGAACCAAAGTATGACATGCTGGTAAGCAGTATGACTTATATCGCCCACAACTCGCTTGTGTTCTACTCGTGCATATAACATCAACACATAAAACCAGGCTCGGATGCCACTGTTGGCGAACGTAGTAATTTCAAAAAATTTCCTACGCACATGCAAGATCATGGTGATGGATAGCAACGAGAGGGGAGAGTGTAATCTACGTACCCTCGTAGACCAACAGCGGAAGTGTTATGACAACGCGGTTGATGTAGTCGTATGTCTTCACGGCCCGATCGATCAAGCACCGAAACTACGGCACCTCCGAGTTCTAGCACACGTTCAGCTCGATGACGATCCCCGAACTCCGATCCAGCAAAGTGTCGGGGAAGAGTTCCGTCAGCACGATGGCGTGGTGACGATCTTGATGTTCTACTGTCGCAGGGCTTCGCCTAAGCACCACTACAATATTATCGAGGACTATGGTGGAAGGGGGCACCGCACACGGCTAAGAGAACGATCTTGGAGATCAACTTGTGTGTCTAGGGGTGCCCCTGCCCCCGTATATAAAGGAGCAAGGGGGGTGCGGCCGGCCCTAGGAGGAGGCGCACCGGAGGAGTCCTACTCCTACCAGGAGTAGGACTCCCCCCCCTTTCCCTAGTTGGATTAGGACTTGGGGGGAAGGAGGAGAGGGAAGAAAGGAAAGGGGGGGCGCCCCCCCTCCTTGTCCAATTCGGACTTGGGGGGGGAGGGGCGCGCGGCAGCCCCTAGGCCTCCTCTCCTCTTCCTCCACTAAGCCCATTAAGGCCCATTAGGTTACCGGGGAGTTCCAGTAACCTCCCGGTACTCCGGTAAAATGCCGATTTCATCCGGAACACTTCCGATGTCCAAACATAGGCTTCCAATATATCAATCTTTATGTATTGAACATTTCGAGACTCCTCGTCATGTCCGTGATCACATCCGAGACTCCGAACAAACTTCGGTACATCAAAATATATAAACTCATAATGACACTGTCATCATAACGTTAAGCGTGCGGACCCTACGGGTTCGAGAACAATGTAGACATGACCGAGACATGTCTCCGGTCAATAACCAATAGCGGAACCTGGATGCTCATATTGGCTCCCACATATTCTACGAAGACTTTTATCGGTCAGACCGCATAACAACATACTTTGTTCCCTTTGTCATCGGTATGTTACTTGTTCGAGATTCGATCGTCGGTATCTCAATACCTAGTTCAATCTCGTTACTGGCAAGTCTCTTTACTTATTTCGTAATACATCATCTCGCAACTAACTCATTAGTTGCAATGCTTGCAAGGCTTATGTGATGTGCATTACCGAGAGGGCCTAGAGATACCTCTCCGACAATCGGAGTGACAAATCCTAATCTCGAAATACGCCAACCCAACATGTACCTTTGGAGACACCTGTAGAGCTCCTTTATAATCACCCAGTTACGTTGTGACGTTTGGTAGCACACAAAGTGTTCCTCCGGCAAACGGGAGTTGCATAATCTCATAGTCATAGGAACATGTATAAGTCATGAAGAAAGCAATAGCAACATACTAAACGATTGGGTGCTAAGCTAATGAAATGGGTCATGTCAATCACATAATTCTCCTAATGATGTGATCCTCTTAATCAAATGACAACACATGTCTATGGTTAGGAAACATAACCATCTTTGATTAACGAGCTAGTCAAGTAGAGGCACACTAGTGACGTTTTAGTTTGTCTATGTATTCACACAAGTATTATATGTTTCCGGATAATACAATTCTAGCATGAATAATAAACATTTATCATGAGATAAGGAAATAAAATAATAACTTTATTATTGCCTCTAGGGCATATTTCCTTCAGCTCTAACGAAGCGGCGTGACCTAGGCCCCAGCAAACGAGACCACGGGACTCTTTACCGAAAAAGGGTTTCCCCCCGCTTTGTATTCCAAAACAACCAACCAACATAGTACACATCGCGACGCTGGGGCGAGCAGCACAACAAGCCCAAAGACAGAAAAGAGGAAGAACAAATGCCAACAACGACAGCTCGACAAAGCGTGGAAGGCCCGCCACCGCTGCGCCCTCCGGAAACACCCTACCACAGCCCAAGGCTCCGAGTGCCGCGTACCAAGCAGCACCTCCAAGAAAGTATGCGACGCTGACGACGCTGCTGCCCAGACGAGTCCTAGGGTTTCCCTCAGTATGCGGAGGAAAGTGGGGGATGGCTACCACTGACACCCATCAAGAAGGAATGGTGGCACCCGCCGGTGTCACCGCATCGGAGTCGGACGAACCGGTAAAGATTTCTCCCGCACACCAAACACCACTGCCCATCCGGAGCCTACCATCCAAACCACCGCCCAATGCGCCATCGCGGTTGCGCCGCCACCCACGCCGTCTCACTACGACACCAACACGAGGCCGAGTAGACCGGATAGAAGTGCCACACGACGAGAGCGGCAGCACCAAGGCCGAGCGGAAGGGAACCACCTCCACCGCGGTAGTGCGAGAAGCCTGCGCCTTCGGCACCATCGCGGTAGCCGACCGGACACGGCAGCAGGGCATACCAGGTCACCCTTGGCCTGCCCAGGCCCGAAACGGGCCCGCTATGCCCCGCCGGCCGTGCTGCAGCAGGCTAGCGTCGGCGTCGCCAGCACCCCGTCACGCAATGCCACGCCCCCGCCTCCCGAGAATCACGCCGTCGGCCGGCCTAGATCCAGATGGGCCCCCTAGGGCCTAGACCTGGGCCGAGCACCGCCGCCAGGACGTGTCGCAACGCCACCCCGCCGCCAACGATGGCGCCGCCGCCCAGCCGCCTACCCGCTCTGCGACGAGGAACCCCGCCGCCAGCTAGACCGTCGCCGCCTAGGAGCACCCACCGGTGCAGCTCCACCCCGCACCGGAGAGCTATTGAGAGGGGAAGGTCAGGAGGGCCGCCGCCACCAGCGCCCCCAGGGCCAGGCCGGCCGTGGGCACCAGCAACAGCGGCGGGAAGGAAGCGGAGAGGGGGACTTGAGGGGGAGAGATCGGCGCGCGGCCGGCCGCCCACGGGGCGACGCAGTCGCGAGAGCGGTCGTGGAGGACTCTGTATGAATATCACCACGGGACTCTTTTACCTTTCCTCTTCCTCCCTCCACGATGTGCCACCGACCGTGGCCCCCAGAAAACGAAACCACGGACTCCTTTCACACGCCGCTCTCGAAAATCCACCGCCACAGCCGCCGGGCGGACGTCTTCTCCGCCTCTCACGCTCGTCGCCGCCCCCTCTAACGCATCGCCTGTCTGCTGTCTCCACCTCGTCCGCATCCTTGGACACTGGTTTCTCAGGTATGACCTTTTCGTCACTCAGTGATTTGATTAATTAATCCGAAATAACCTCTACAAATTTTGGGTGAACAACCGGCAATCATCTATCTACATCCTCCTAATCTTCTTAACCTTTTTAACCCCGAACGTGAAAATTGGTACTGTGCAATTTTGGGTGCAAAGTTCAACCTTTTAACCCCAACGTGAAATTGGTAGACTTCCTTTCTCCTTTTTAGTTATTTTAATCGAATTGATGAGCTCCCACGCCTAGTTTGATAGGATACAACAGTACTAATTAACATTTTTGCGCTGGCATTGGCACTCAATATTTATTCTTGCACCAGAATACTTTTTTATTTCATTTCAAAATAATGTACTCCCTCCGTCCCATAATATAAGAACGTTTTTTACACTAGTGTAGTGTCAACATATAATATGGGAAGGAGGGAGTACTTCCTTATATGAGGGACATTGATGGAGTATATCTGGAAGTGCGTAAGTAACAAACAGCCACTTAGTGGTTCAGTAAACCTCTTTTTTTTTCAGAAGACGTTTTTACAGTTCAATTTAAACTGCAAAAACTTCTTATATTTAGTTACAGAGCTAGTATATTAGTTCAAGGACTATCAGCTGACATAAGACTTATATTGGGGACCCTTTGATTAATGTTGTTCGACAATCTTTTGTTGCCGGCAATGACTGAACATTTGGATTTTCTTTTGTTCCCCTTCAGTGTTAGGAATATGCTGAAAATTAAGAGAGCTGGTGATGATCTAACAGAAAGCTCCAAAAAGAACAGGAGAATCTGCACTGACGGAGCAGAGACACTTGATCTGTTGACTTCAGGTCTGCCGGCACTTCATCTTTCTATACATGTTTTATTACAACTCTATTGGAGCACTCACAATTGTGTTCCATCATTTTTTTAACTAGGTGAATTACATCCGGATGGCAGTTCGGAAGAACCGATTGATAGCTTTAGTGATTCTGGTCAAAGTGTCTGGAGTGAGCTCAGTAAAGAAGTCACCTCAAAAATTTCTAGAACTGTTGTCTCCCTTGCTTTGTCTGATGGTGACTATGCTGTCTTACTATAATTTTCTTAGTTTTAAAATATTTATCTTATTTAACAATATTAGTTACAGATGATTAAAATTTATATCTTGTGTAGGACATTCGGTGTTATTTGCATGCTCGGGCATAGCCTTGCAATGTGGGATGCAAGCCACAAGGTTTCTGTCTTCAGCAAGTTTGATTAAAGCTTTCAACGATAAAAAAAGAGAAGGCCATGATAGCTTGAAAGTTGGTGCTGCTAATCATCCTTCAGTTATTTTACTTGTTTGCTCAATATAATTGTCAGTTTGTCACCATTCAATACTTCTCCTGCTGTCTCATTACAGATTGAAGTGTGTCGCAACGGTGATGTTGCCAGAGGGTTATTGGGATACTATGATTTGGATCAGGGGATTGCTCTTGTCTACATAGTGTTCGTCACCCTTGGTGTTCATCCAGTGGGTCTTGATCATCAGGTGGAATTGCTTCCCAGTATGAAAGTACTAGCTGTCGCGCGTGCCAATTCTGACACATTAATGGCCACAAGTGGGATATTACCTAATGATTCAAGTGGATCTGAAGATGGCAAACAGCTTATGCTTTCCACTTGTAAAATCTCTGAGGTACACTTTCACCATGGTGTGAGTATTTTATCTGCAACTATATGCACTTGAAATATATAGCTCTGAGGCATATAAATCATGTTTTTATTATGTACCTCTTGTTCCATATCGTTCTTTTTTATTCAATGTAACCATTGTTGCCTCTTTATTTTTATTTTTTTTATTTCTAGGCTTGGGAAGGTGGGCCACTTTTTGATTATGATGGGAACCTTTTTGGCATGAACCTTTCTTTGGTTGCGGAAAGAACTTCCTTCGTGCCAAGGAGTACAATTATCAAATGGTTGGAGAAATTTAAGCCAAAAAGGGAAGTTGAGAGGTTCAGGTATATCTTGTGTGTTTTCTTGTATTTTTGCTTATGTTTGTCCAGCACTAATTCCATTTGTGCTAGGCTATATTGATTACCAAACATTTCGAGGCATATTAATTTTGCAAGAATCTGGATCGTGGGCGTAGGGTGTCATTCCTTTTGTGGTTTTATGCATCACACTTGTTATTTCCTTGCACTTTTCATTGTTTATTTATCCCTTCATAACAACTTGCTTGTTGGCTGCCTCTACCAAGAATACTCATCATTACTTCAAAGCTGAAGTTAGTAGCTTTTTTGTTCCTGCTTTATATTTATGTATGGTGTTCGTAGTTTCTTCCCACTTCCCTTTTTTATCCTCAGGTAACACATTAATGTTGAATGTACTCCCTCCGTTCCATAATTCTTGTGGAACTAAAACCACGACGAGAATTATAGAACGGAGGGAGTAGTAGATTTTTCTAATCTCATCCTGTTTCGGACTTAAAATGTGGTAAATAGTTGGATTTATGATCTTTTCCTGACCCTATAGGTTCTGTATAGTGCAATTGCTCAGTTCTCCTCACAACGTAGTCCTCTTTCTTCTCTTGCAATTCTGTTAATGTAGATGTTGCGTAGCGCTGATTTGGTCTATTTTACTTCTGGTTCGTACTCATGGGGATGTAAAATTTATTCCAAGTTTACTATGTCTTTCCAGTTCCCACAAGGATATGAAAATACAGAGGCCAGTGCAGCCCATGCCATATTGCACCTATGCAAGAGGTGAGCACACAGCCAGATATATTTTGCTGTTGTGCATTTTCTCATCATTTCTAGTGATATTGTTTCATAAGATCCTCACAAGTGATGCAAACTTAGCCTTTCACGTAAGCTGTTTAGCCTTTTTTATAGTTGTACTCTCATGGTGTCAATGCTAATCAGCTAACCTTATTACACTATCTTCATGGGTGTGTTCAACTTGGGGACATAGACAGATCTGGTGATCTAGACTCCTTGGGTTATCCAAAGCCATCAAAAACCATTGTCAGTGGTGAGTTGATGCTTATAAGTCGGTACTGCGTTGCACTTGTTTACAGCTTTCCTCTACCACTGACTACTATTGTGCCATCTAACATTGAACAGAGGGCTTGGTTTTGGTTAATACCTTCGAAGAGACTTTTGGTGACATATATGATTCTGGTAAAGGTATCTGGAGCCAACTCACAGAAATGGGTTCTCATAGTTTACCTCGACGAGTTGTCGCACTCGCTTCATTCAGCGGTAATATCTCAGTAATGTGCCTTTTACTATTCCACATTTGAACTTGGCTGTCAATCAAAACTGCGGTATATATACAGGAGAAAGGAGGTTTTTCGCATGCACAGGCTTATTTATTGAATGGAATGGATGCACCCCCATTCTGACTTCAGCGAGTTTGGTTAGTGATCCTAAAGATGGAAACAAGATTGCTGAAAAGTTGAAGGTTGGTTCTTGATGTGGTCCTTACATTTTCTGCTTAAGTCTCACAAGTGCCATTTGCAGATTGAAGTTTTGCTTCCAAACAATAAATGCAAAGAAGGGGAATTGCGATATTGTACTTTACACTACAATGTTGCTCTTGTCGTTGTCAAGGATTTCTGCTGTCTTCGTCCAGTTAGAATTCATGAAGATTGGTGGAATCCTCTAATTCTGGAAGATTCCAATGTAGTAGCTGTGGGGCGCTGCTTCAAATCTGGCAGGTTAATGGCTGCACATGGGAGACTAACTGACTGGTCAGGCGTGCTTGACTACAGAGATCTTAGGTACTCCAGTTGTAAGATCACTAAGGTTAGTACTGCTCGTGGAGCCGTGGGTTAATCTTATTTGATGTATCCGTCACATGATGTACTAGACCATATCTCTTTGGCAAAACAAATGGCAACTTCTCCATTCATATTGCTTTAATGACACCTTTTGTTTGCTAGGCTGGGATTGGTGGGCCTCTGATTGACTTTAAAGGGAGATTTGTTGGCATGAACTTCTATGATAAGAAAATAGGAACCCCGTTCTTGTTCAGGGATTGTATTATTCGAGTGCTGGCACATTTTAAGGAAAATGGGTATGTACACTGACTTTTTGTTTGGCATATTCAACTGCAGGACTTGAAATTTTGTGTTTTATCAAAGAGAAAAAGAAAAACTTTGCATTAAATCTGGCCTACTGTGTTTGACACAGGACTGTTGAAGTTGGCAGCGGTAAACCAATCAGGTGTGCATTATATTTACTCATCACTTTGATGTTTTGCATAAACAAAATCTGCCGATAACGTTACTGTGTGTGGAAAATGATTGGATAATGGAAATAGGTGGCCGGTGCCCATACCGTGTTGGCGTCATCCGGACGATGAGCTCAAAGATTCGCTCCCACTTGGCCACGGGGAAAAATCTGGGAGGTTTGGATTCACATATGTGGATGGAGACAGGGTTGACAACCATAGATCTCGTCATGCCCTTGATCTGCTCCGTTGAATTTGCGCTCTCCATGTGTTGAACCTGTTTGTTTGAGCTGTTAGAAGTTATCTCTCATCAAGCCATATCTCAATGTTTGGACCAATATTATGGTGTTCCATTTATGAGAGTGAATATACTTCATCTAGAGCTCTGGTGGTGTTTGCTAGTTTCTGTGGTAGCTGAACATTTTATGCGTCCTCGGGCAGCATTTGCACGGGAAAGCAAACGGAGTGTAGTAATTGTTCATTTGTACTGTCATTGTTGAAATTTCTACATGTCTTCTGATTACATATTATTATAATGTTTTATCATGTTACTGAAACTGCATGGTTGTGTGCATTCCCCTAATGTTTCTTTGTACATAGTTGCTTCATGTTCTGGAATTGGAGAGTCAAAATATGACCTGAATCTTTTTAAGACGGGAGGGATTATGTTTTGCGTGACTAGCTGTAGGGGTGGGTGTTTCGATCTGAACCTAATTTGCTTTATTTAATTTGTGTTCTGCCTTGTATAGCAAGATGTCCACCTCTTGCCTCTTGTGCTGGTGTGTGTGCGGTAATATATAATCAATTTCATGTTCCCCATAGTAACTGACACATGTCACAGCTTTAAGATTTGTGCGTGAAATTGAAAGCACTAGAGAGCGTTTGCTCAAAAAACCACTCTCAGAAAACGTCAATTCTATAACATTTTCGTATTATATGTGGTTTCAGTTACCATTTTCGTATCCAAAATCCCGACAACCCTTTTTTATACTCGAGTATCAAAAATACATTGCAGGCAATTTACACAGCAACGTGCGGGCATCATCGAGTATGCTATTAAGAATGACACCGGCTAAGGCCCTAAAACATCTAACCAAACTGTAGATGGAACCATCCCCTTGATGTACGTCTTTACAGCCACGATCGACTCGCATGCCTCCTTGATATATGCCTCGTCCAAGGGAGAACATTTCCTAGATATATGGCCAGAGCACCGACGATTCACTTTTACAGTGTCTAATATAAGGCACTCAAGTGACGCTGAACTCTCTAGAATATGCCGTCACTAGTAGAAAATAGGGCTATGGTGAGCATTGGTCCCGGTTCGTGCGGCTAAGGCATTAGTCCCGGTTCATCTAGACCTTTTGGTCCCGGTTGGTGGGATGAACCGGGACCAATGGGCCTCGCTCCTGGCCCACAACCATTGGTCCCGGTTCGTGCCACAAACCGGGACTAAAGATTAGACTTTTAGTCCCGGTTTGAGGCACGAACCGGGACTAATGGGGATGAGACCTTTAGTCCCGGTTCGTGCCACGAACCGGTACTAAAGGTCCCATTTTCAAACTATACACCCCCCCTGGATCGCCTTTTCAGTTTTAAAAAAAATAAAAAAATGATGGAAATGTCAAAAAATAAAAGAAAATAAGTTTCACATGTAATATGTGGTCTAGTTGTTGGGAAAATTTACAAATATGAATTTTGACTTTATTTACAAAATCTCTCTGGAATTTGCAAAATGGGCATAACTTTTGCATACGAACTCGGATGAAAAAGTTTTTTATATGAAAAATCATCTACTCGAAAAGTTACATCCGATGGAGACGGCCTATGGCCTGTTTGCAAATTTCTAGAATCCTCAAATTCCAAAAGGAAAAAAAGTTATGCTCAAATTTCAGTTTTTTTAAATTTTCAGTAAATCTGGTCAAACTATGGTCAAACTACTTATTCAAGAAGTATTAGTGTTACTAAATAATTATTCAATAATATTAGTGTTATTAAATAATTATTTCACCTTTTTTGAATTTTGGTCAAATCTGGTCAAACTGTGGTCAAACAATGGTCAAACTACTTATTCAAAAATATTAGTGTTACTAAAAAATTATTGTTTTTTAGAACAATAGTTTTAAACTCAAACAGTGAAATATGTGACTTCATGCTCAAGCTAAATTCCTGAGGGTTAATAGGATTGACATCTTACTATTGTCAGGAAAACAACAAGTGCAGACTTGGAAACGAGGGAGAATAGAACCCGAAAGTTAAGCGTGCTCAGGCTGGAGTAGTGAGATGATTTGGAATGATGAGGGGTGATTAGAGATTAAATTGAGCAGTGATGAGGGGTGATTAGAGATTAGAGGTTAAAATAATTCAGAAATTTGAAAATAAAAAATTCAAAAAAAAAATTCAAAAAAAATCAGGAAATTTCCTTTAGTACCGGTTGGTGTTACCAACCGGGACTAAAGGTGGACCGGCCACGTGGAGGGCCTTTAGTCCCGGTTCTGGATTGAACCGGGACTAAAGGGTCAGGGCATTAGTACTAAAGGCCCTTTTTCTACCAGGGCGTGTTAGCTCAGCCAAAGTCTTCTGGGGGAAGAAACCAGTTATCTGCACACCCTTGAGCTTGTCATGGTTCTGTTTTGGCATTTGCCTCAGGGTTGAGAGATCAAGTCATAAGTTGGCGGCACTGACACCTGAAAATAAAATTGTTGAGATATTTGAGTTAATTGATTCCACTACGGTTATTAAATAAACTTTGCGGGACGAACAGTGACTTACAACCAAGACAAAAGTCATGTGATGTGATGTGTAGGTCTTGCCCTCATGACCTAGTTAACTAGGATCAGCCTTCTGGGCCGGGTCACCATCCCTCTCTGCCATCCCGGCAGGATTCTCAGAGCAGAGTCAATCATCGGCTGCCAATCCCATCGTTTGAGCTGTTTGATGCTGAGCTGCAAGCCTAAGTATCTGCATGGGAACTTTTCAATCTGCCAGGGCACCATGTTCCGGACCATCTCCTCATCCCCTTCTTCCCCTCTGATAAGAATGGCAGACGACTTAGCATAGTTCACCTTGAGCCCTGATGCCTCTCCGAATATTTTGAGAGTCTCTTGAACAAATGACAGATCCGTGTAGTTTGGCTTGATGAATAAGACCACATCATCGGCGTATATCATGACAATGTAGGAGTGTCAATTTTTCCAGAGCAAATGATTTGGAAAGAAGGATCGCTAACTCACCCCCTGTGATAGGCACTTCGTACAAATCCAATACTGTCAGGCATCTCAAATTAAGGTTAACTGTGGGATGCAAGATACAATTAGCAAGGTCGAGATGCCGTATCGTGTTTCCACTTCTATCAGATAAAAGTTAACAAGGGAACTCATACTTTGCCTTCTCCGATGTAAGGGTAAGTTTTTCCATCACTGGTGTAATAGCAATCTGAAGCCAATTATTGAGACGATTATAAAATTTGGTATTGTAAGTGTTGTCGTATAATGTGCAGTCTAGTCTCTTCCATCAGATTGGTCTTTTGGTTGTACTGGCTAGAGCATGCACTTCTACATGGTATCAGAGCCAAGAGGTCTTGTGTTCAAGACCCGGCTGACGCAATTAAATTGCAGCCCACTTTCGGTCCACGTTTAGGCCTGAGGGAGCCACATGTGAGGGGTGGGTGTTGACATATAATGTGCTGCCTAGTCTCTTCCATCAGATTGGTCTTTTGGTTGCATTGGCTAGAGCATGCACTTCTACAGTAACTACCATAAAATACAAACCCGAATGTCTTCACACCGACGTCTCTATGATTTGCCAGAATACGGTCAATATTGTTGTTATACTCTCTTCTGTTTCTTCTATAATTCGGGTCAGTTGTTCCCTTCAATAAAGTTTCTTTTGACCACATTGTTTCATTGGTGAAGGTGAGATGATGATGGCATCTCCAGGAGTTCAAAAAGGAACGAGACACACAGGCAGCCCTGGCCGCGTCTCGCATTGGCACTAGGGCTTGTGTGTGATGCCAGATTTCCTGCATGCAAAAGTGGAGAAATTCAAACATTTGACTCGGAGAGTCTAAAGTACAAAGGAACTACTTGCTCTCTAAATGCTGTTTTTTTATGCTGAAAAGGCTTGGCATAAGCGAGATGAGGATGAAGCAGGAGCCTAAGACCATAAGCTAGATGTGGAAGAGGCCACCAAACCTTCCAAGGGTTGTACTTATCATAAACAGAAGAAGAGTGGATCTAAACTACAGCAATCACGGCAAATGAAACAGAAGGCACATAAGGGAAACAAATGATAACTAGGGATCCAAATTTCGAGATGTCAAACAGTTTTCTGCCGGGGAGTTGGTTGTAAATTGCAACAGAACAAAGCAAAGCTACTAATGCACTGGGACCTCAGGAGATCGAGAGGTGAAAAATATATTCGTAATTATTTCGTTAGCTATTCTGCTGATATTTTCACTCGCAATAGAAGCTTCCCATTATCAGAACATACCTCTGGAAGCTCCGGACACAGATATCTTGCTTTTTTGCCACCATGAGAATTATCATCCTGTCGGTAGGATCCATTTGTAGCACATAAATGGCATAAGTAGTAGTGTCGAAGACATAGATGTAGGGGCACACACAAAGATGTGTAGTAGTGTCTGAACGAGAGGTGCTCGATTTTTTTCAGAATTTTTCGAACATTTAAGAATGTGCTACGGAGTTTGGAGCACCGGGAGCACCCTAGGGGTTGGGTGTACCGGATATTCTCCCGGGGCTATGGCTATGGCTATGAGCAGATAACTTCACAACCCTGAGGAAGACGGGGTCAGAGAGGAAACCTGCCAGACACTCGTTGGGCCTTATCTAAGCCTAGTTTGGGTTTCTGACTCCTATTCTTTGCCCATTGTGAAGAATAACTGCCAAATAGCATACCCCTCTAGTTTTGGACCGGGCCCATTTCCTTTTTAACACAATACAGACGCAAGCATCGTATATACACGCATACACTCACCCCTATGAACGCACACCCTACCCCTATGAGCACCTCCGAAAGACTGAGCCGGCATATTGTCTTGAGATTTTACGAAGTCATCGTAGGTGCCTCGTAGTCGATAGGAATGTCTCCTTGCCAGAAATCCTGAAATAAACTCAGGATAAATGCGAGCACCAGGATTTGAACCTTGGTGGCCTGGGAATACCACTGTCCTCCTAACCATCCAACAAAATGATTCGTGCCCATTTCCTTGACTATTGTCGGTGTATGGAGTCGAAGTTGGAGACGACGTGCGTTGTCACAATGTCGACGGTGCAGGTGAGTCGAGGAAAGGTCGAAATCGGAGACAACGAGACTTCACACATTTTTTCGAGAAACCGGTAGGACCACTGCCTTTTCATATAGAACAAATAGGTGAAAAAACCTCCAAATCTATCATTCTTAAGAAGTTGCTCCCCACTATAGCAATTCTCTCTACATGCGCACTGTCCACATCAACATCGATGCCACGTCAATGCTCTCTCAACATGCAATCTCCATGTCACCGGCCCACTCAGATCAGCAATTCTGCACATGCATAACGCATGCCACGTCGTCACCTCAGTGCGTTCCATTAACAGTGACAACGAGCATATACCGAACGACCAGCCGTCTCTCCATTTCTTGTCGTAATAAAAGCCACGGACCCTTCTGTTCCCCGAAAGAAAAATAAACCGATCGACCACCATCTCCGCCAGAAAAAAGAACATCAATTTCTCCCCGACGGTTGGGAGCCGATCTCTGCATCTTCCTCGGCATCCGTTTTGTTCGTCGAGACGACTCCCCTGGAGCAGCAGTCCTTTTACCTCCCGTGTCTCTGTCTCTACCTGCCAAGGGAGCTCCATTGGAGTGAGATTGATTTTGGTTGGTTCCACCAGAATTATTGTTGAAATTGAACCATGGAGTTGCTTTCTTTTCAGCCTCGATGGTGCGACACCGGGCAAGGACCCGGATCCACGATGAAAGTACCAGGACACGCGTCAGACCCCGCCGATACCCTGCAGCTTAGGCATGCCCAACTTGGGCCACCTCCATGCGCAATGACTCCCGGGCCCCCGTCGGCGACACCACCTCCAGCGCAAGTGGATCCTCCTACCTGCACCCGACTGGAGCCTCCTCTCTCTCTAACATGCCCGTCCTCAACCTTCCATGGCACTGTTGGCCTCCTGAAGGTGCTGCCACAGCCGTTCCTGACAAACAACACAATGTTGTTGACCTGTTCAGACCTTCAGCCGACGGTAACCAAGGTAGGGGCTCACTGCTCATTCTTTAATTAGCCTCGCATCCACCCTTCAATTTTGTTTATGGATCTGGGGCACCAAGGGATTGGAAGTATATTATTTAGATGCATTACTTTGTAATTGTAGTTGTACTGCTGTTGTTGCCTGACGGATGTACCATGGTTTTCCCTTCTACGGAAGTGCAAAACTCGGATAGCTGGCTTGTCTGATGTTGAGGCCAACATTATTAGAAGAGTTTCAGAAAGAATATTTTTTCGCGAATACGCAAAAGACTTGTGTATCATTGCATTGATAGGTATAAGAAGTAGCAAACAACAAGTACAGAATAACACCTCTGACAAGCATGAACACACATGGCGGCATGAGTCAGGAGGTGGGGCGTACAATCAGAAAAAGGGGGGGTACGCACCCCAGGTCCTAGACACTACGTCTGTGGCAAGATGGTGCATATTCCTTTGGCGCCTGCTCGTGTCCATGCACGAGCCTCGTCCTTGATTGTCATCGTGAGGTGCGGGACGGATGCCCTGTCGTTGTGGAAGACACAGGAGTTGCGCTGCTTCCAAATCCACCAGGTAGTGAGCAGGACTAGCGAAGTGAAGCCTCGACGCAGGCAGAGCGGGGAGTTTGCCGTGGACGCAGCGAGCCAGTCGAGGAATGGGACGTCCACAGAGGGAATGGAGACTGGAAGCCGACACCAGCTCAAGATCTCGTGCCAAACCTGTCGGGAAAAGGGGCAACCCGAGAGCAGGTGAGACATCGTCTCCGGCTCCTGGTCGCATAAGGGACAGGTCGAATCGTGCGGCAGGCCATGCCGGGCAAGACGCTGCGCAGTCCAGCAGCGATCCCTAAGAGCGAGCTAGAAGAAGATCTTCACCCGGAGAGGCGCCCATGGCCTCCACGTGAGCTGCCAGTGGGGTGCTTCGATGGATCCATGGAACAGAGCTTGATAGCAGGAACTCGCCGAGTAGATCCTTGTCGAGGTCCATCTCTATCTGATGAGGTCGGGCGTCTCAGAGAGCGCAATATGCCGTAGGCGACGCCATAGCTGAACGTACTGCAATAGAGCCGCTGGCCCAAGAGAGCCCAAAATTTGCCGCGCCCAAGATCGGTCTAGCAAGGCATCACGAACGGAGGTGAGTTTACGGCAGAGCCTCGGTACCTTCTGGAATATCAGCGGTGCGGTCTCCTAAATAGAGTTGCCGTAGAGCCAGTGATCCACCCAAAACTTGCAAGAACGGCCAGCACCAGGGGTCCAGGACGTGGAGGCCCTGAAAATAGCCTGAACCTCGGGGCTACTGGGCATATGGAGGTGATGCCATCGACACGAGGGGTTGGTGGATTGGATCCACAGCCATCTGGACTGCAAGGCGATGCCGGCCCGCTGAAAGTCCGGGATGCCCAGGCCGCCAAGAGAGATCGGACGACATCCAGTAGCCCAATTTACAAGGCAATGGCCACCATTGGCCTGTTTCCTCCCACGCCAGAGAAAGGAGCGTACGAGGTGATTGAGATGCTTCAAGATGGGAGGGGTAATAGCCATCGCCATGAGAATATGAAGTGGCATGGCACCCAGAACATGCCGGGCCAGGGCAAGTCTCTCGCCCCTCGAAAGCATGGATCCCCACCACGCCGAAAGTTTCCACTCGAGCTTGTCAATGAATGGTTGCAGCGCGGAGGAAGAGATCTTCCTGATGGAGAGGGGAAGTCTAAGATACTTGGTTGGGAAATCCATGATCGGGCACTCCAGGCCACCGACGATTGCGCTGCGATCATCTGCAGAGCAATGAATGGGTGTGGCCGAACACTTGGCAAAATTGGTATGCAGACCAGAGGCGACACCATAGACCCGAAGGAGCTCGCGCACCACTGCCAGCTCATACACTGTGGGGTGATATGACCACATCGTCAGCATACAGGGAGATGCTAGAGGCCATGTGGCGCGGAGTAAGCCGCATGAGGATGCCCGCAGCGATGACACGCTGAAGGAGTCGGCTGAGGACATCAATGACCAGGACAAATAACATGGGAGAAACCGGGTCGCCCTACCGGAGCCCCTTGCGGTGAGTGACAGGCGGCCCAGGACAGCCGTTGAGCAGCACCCGCGTACTTGCCGTGCAAAGTAGGATGGAGACCCACTCCCTCCAGCGTGGTCCGAACCCGAGGTGGCGCAATATGTCCAGGAGGAAGGGCCAGGAAACAGAGTCGAAGGCGCACGCGATGTCGAGCTTGAGCATCACGCGAGCAAGCTTGAGGTTATGGAGGCGTCGGGCCATTTGCTAGACGAGCAAAAAAATGTCATGTATGCATCGCCCAACAATGAATGCACTCTGGTTTGCCGAAACCATCTCGTAAAGTCGTGGTGCTAGGCACAGAGATAAGACCTTCGCCACCAGCTTGGCAATGAGGTGAATGAGGCTGATGGGACGGTAGTCGGCAATGGACGCCGCATCGGGCCGCTTAGGGAGCAGAGTAATGAAGGCCTCATTGAGCTTTTGGAAGCCACAACCGTTGAGGGAGTAGAGCTTGTGGAAGACTGCACAAATGTCGTGCTTGATGATGTCCCAGCATGAGCAAAGAAACTCTGAAGAATACCCATCCGGGCCAGGGGCCTTGCCAGACGGTAGAGATTTGATCGCAGCCCATATCTCGTCCTCAGAGAACGGCATGTCGAGGGCGGAAAGATCGAATGAGCGCTGATCGAGGGCGTCAAGGTTTATGGAGAAAGCCCTATGGTCAGGGGTACCCAGCGCCCTAGTGAAGAACTCGTGGATGGAATCAGCCATGGCTGCCTGATCCGAAATTTCAGCGCTTTCCACCTGAAGGGAAGTGATTCTAGTGCGTTGCTTTCTCTGTGCCGCCCGAACACGCAAGAAGGAAGTATTGGCTCCCCGACCTGGAGCCAGGAGCAATGGGCCCACTGGCGAGCAATGGAACGATCCAGCGAAGCGAGGCCCAGATATGCAACCTTCAGTCGGCGCCGGAACCAGGCCTCGTGTAGCAAAAGAGGGCGGAAATCTTGGGCAGCATCGAGCCTGGAAATAAGCTCGCGGGCAACGGAAAGCTGCAGAGCCACATGCCCGATGCGGCACACGCTCCAGCTGTGCAAGCGCTTGGCAGTGAACTTGAGACGGGCAAAGATGCATCTGAACGGGTCATCGTCCGCAGGGCAAGAGTTCCAAGCGTCAGCCATAGTCTCATGAAAGCCATCAATTTTTGGCCAGAACTTCTCGAAATGAAACCCGCGAGGCCCTGGAGTACGCGGGGTGCAGTTGATTAGGAGTGGGGCGTGATCCAACACCATGGAGGAGAGGCATCGCATGAAGTAGTTGGGGTGCCCCATCGCCCAACTGGAGGTACAGAGTGCCCGATCAATGCGCTCCAGAGTGGGTGAGTCTTTCTCGCTAGACCAGGTGTATCACCGACCGTGGAGATAAACATCATGAAGCTCCTCGTCAGCAATGAAACGACAGAATCTGCTCATCATCCCATGATGCAAACGCTCATTACTCTTATCCTCGGCCGTTGCAATCATGTTGAAGTCGCCGCCAATTAGCCAGGGACCGGCGCACAAGGAACGCGCATCATGCAGCTCAGCGAGGAAGGCAAGCTTGTCCTCGTCATGTTGGGGTCCGTAGACGCCAGTCAGCCACCAGTGCCCAGCCACACCCGGCACAGAGGCCAAGACGGTGACATGATACAGACCAATGTCAGGGTTGGAGAGCGAGATCTCGTCGCCCCGCCAGGCTAGGATGACCCCCCCACGCGTGCCAGTGGTCGGGAGAGCAAAGAAGTCCTGAAAGGCCGCACCACAGGTGTCGGAGACAATGGAAGGTGAGACCGCAGCGAGCTTGGACTCATGTAGGCAAACCACACTCGGGGAGACCGAGGAGAGGACAGACTGAACGGCGCCGCGCCTAGCTGGGCAATTAAGGCCGCGCACATTCCAAAAAACAATCTTAAGGTTGCTATTCATGGAAACAAACAATTTTTCCATAGAAGGGACCAAAACACGAATGTCAATCCATGACAAGGCGCCCCTGAGCCACAGGGGATCCAGGAGGGGTACACCCAATGGCACTAGTGGGAATTTTCCAGCCATAGAAGTCTGCTAGGGCCTGCACAATCTCGGCCACCAACGGGCAGTCAAAGAGGCTGGCGTATTGTTGGAGTAAGCTATCTGATAGCGGCTGATCCTCCTTGAGAAGCCCCAGGTGCTTGAGCAGCACACGTTTAGCCTTTAGCTCGGAGACTAGGCCACGGTCATTCATGGCTATCCGCCCACTACGCCACGGCGTGAAGTTTGGTGGCAGCTCATTGCACCGACGACGTGGAGGGGCCGCGGGCGTGGGAAGAACCGGAGTAGCAGCTTGGAGCAAGGGCAGCAAAAAGTGGTTAACTTCGCCAGATGAATTGCTCCCATGCATGGAAAGGATGCCCCCATGCAGCTGGCCCACCTGATGCTCTGCAACAACAGCCGTGGGGTTCGTCATGCGGTTGCCCTCGTCGTGGGAGGGCGGCGGGCCCCCCAGAACATCCCCCACCCCTGAGGTGGCGAGAGGCTGCGAGGCAGGTGCGAGCCAATCAGCGTTTTGCATAGGTACAGGCCCACCCTGCTGGGATGAGGATGGGGAGATAGACATGCAGGGGAGTTGCGCCAGCACTGCCTCATCGTCAGGCCCGCAACTGTTGGGCGCACGGAACGGGGCGGTATGGTCAGGGCCCAGTTGCGGGGCGACAGGGAGAGGCGACAGAGGCTGTAGGGTCCGAGGCAGGTCTCAACCCAATAGGATCTGGACAGCTATTGAGTTGCGGTAGGTCACGCCCCCAGGGTGGGGGACGACACACAAGGGGTAGGAGACCGAGGAGGATCGTCCGCAGGATCCGCGCGGAGAGGAGACATGGTCGTTGCCTCTGGTCACCTGGCCAACGGCAGAATCAACGCGGGATGGGCCCCAGCACCGGAAGCGTCCAAATCCGTGGCAGCCGCTTTGCCCAAAGCTGGAAAAGAAAGTCGGTGGGCCAAGGCGTCAGACAGGCGGGTAGGAGGGGTGTGGTCCAAGGGGTGGGGGCCCAATACGCCCGTCCAAATCCTGGCAGGAGGCAGAGCACCGTATCGCCGCCGCCGACGCCGCTTCCCGGCGGCACCGCCCAGCGCAAACCTATCAGTGGTAGCATCATTGTCCCCGGAACGACGCGGGAACTCATGTCAACTAGGCCACGGGTCTGGCAGAGGCGGGGAGCTAGGGACATTGCCGGCCGAGCCATCATCATCTCCAGGGGGCCCGTCGTTGTCGCCGCGGCTGGCCTGCGGCCGAGGCGCAGGTCGCCGGTAGTCGGCCGTCTCCGTGACGAAAATAGTTACCGGGCGGCGGTAGACTCGTAGAGATAGCCGCCCAGCCACCGCGAGATTGGCATCAGGAAGAACTGCATCAGAATCCAGGAGAAAGAGCTCGAAATGCCTCGGGATGGCATCGGGGTTGTTGGTCCATGCACACAGCTTGAACGCGAAGCGGTCGGATTAGTCGCGTGTCTCCGACGCCAAGTGCTCAATCTCATAGAAGGGAGCGAGGAGCAACTCTGCCGTGGAGTGATGCCAGGCATGGTCGGGGATGCCAGTCATCTCGATGTCCACCCTGAAGAGAAGATCGACCAGCTCCGCGCCGGCCACGCTGCTCCAAGGGTGGAGGAATAGACGGAATCACGGAAAACGCGCGTTTCCGGTAGCGAAGCGGGCACAGGAGGCAGGGTCCGCGAACCTGAGGAGGAAGGGCTCGAGGTGGTGGCGATGAACAGAGATGTCCCGTGGAGCGAGGTGGAAGCGCTGCTGGAGCGCGAGCGCGACCTCAGCGCAGGAGACCCCAGAACGGTTGCTGGCCAAGGTGGCGACAAGCGTGAGCTGATGCTGCTCCATCTCGGCCGCCACGACCTCCACCGATCGAGGCAGGAAGCAGAGCGCGACCTCCGGTCGGCGAGCAGGGTGACCCAAAAGAGGCACCGACGTGCCCATTGCCACCAGGGAGGCGGTCAATGACCTCACGGGTGAAGCAGAGCACGGCTCAGAGGGGAGCGGAGAGGTAGCAGACACACAGCACGACCCGGAAGACGCGGGCCGGCAGGGACCTGCGACGCTGGACCCAGAGGAATCGACAGGGCGGGCAGAGGCCGAGGAGAGGGGAGGAGCACAGCTTGGGGGCACCGCCGCGGGCGGTAGGGAGGGTTGGTGCAGTGCCGCCGCAGATGCCCATAGTGTCGGCAGCGAGAGCACCGGATATCGCGGCGACACTCGCTGCGCGGGTGCCGCGTGCTGAAGCAGCGGGAGCACTCCCCCGCGCGAACGGGCCAGGCGGGACGAGAGGGGCGCCCCCCATCCGGCCAGAGATCACGGCGAGGGCGGGGGCGCTTGTGGCCACGAACCTGCTCCCAAGGGGCCTGGGGAGCCGGCGCGTCCAGCTGCAGCAGCAGCGGCGCGTCAGGGAAGACCCGGTGGATCTCCGAGCGTGGGCCGTGCCTGGCGGCCGGCGAAGTGGGGACCACAGGGTCGGGGAGCTCAGGCATGCCGAAGCAGAGCGCCTGGCGGTAGGAGGTGGGGGAGGCGCATGGCTCCGCTGAGCTCGGCGGTGAGAGGCTGGCCTCGAGCCAGCACTGCTCGCGAGGCCAGCCAGGGGTTGGGGACGGGGCCATGCCCGACGGGAGAGGGCAGCGAGGGAGGGTGGACGACGGGGTCGGAGTGGCCGCCGTCGGGAAGCTGGGTGCCGGGGCCGGATTGGCCGACGACAGAGACGTGGTACGGAACGAGAGCGCGGAGTCTCAAACGAAGCTTTGCCATCTTGGCTTGCATCCGTTGTTCCATTCAATCATGTCTAATGCGAAGCTAATGAGTGTGAAACTATGAAGTACTCCCCACAAAGGCAAGTGTTGTAACGTTTTATGCAATTTCTCAGTGTTGTAGAATTGTGATCAATTCAGTGAGTATGTCTGTTGTATCCTTCCAACTACTTTATTCATGTATGTATGTTTTTTATTTATCAGAAAGTAAGCAATTTCCTATGGGAGAAGAAAACATGAGGAGTCTCTTTTAAGAGGATCAACAGACTAACCCAAATCTTAAGAATTCAGAAACTGAACGGTTGAAATATTGTGCCCTTCAATCTCATAATATGCCCATCACTCCAAAATGGAACTTAATAGTTTATATGCCTTTGCTTTGCATTGCTTAGTGTTGTATTATTGGACAATAATTTAAAGCTACAATAGTGTGTGTTTTGTGATCGTAACCAAATGCATCTTGCTTAAATTGGTTGAGCCTACCTTTTTCTGAAAAGGAAGAGTTTAATTTTATTTATTTTGATAGGCATTTGTACTGAAGATCTAAATCAACAAATAGTGACTTTCCTTGCTGATTTATGCATGGATTCATCCACTCAAGCAGGGATTGAATTTTAAATCTTTCGCGCAAACTCAGAAAGAGGCTAAAAATGAGATGAAATATGATTCGCAAACTTTTTCACACCGAAGAATGCATAGACGTTCCGCATGCTACATTTTAGTTCAACACCACGCATATCTTTGATGTGCAATCTGCTCAAAGCAACCCTTCAGTTTGCTTCCTCTTTTCCATTAGATAAAGTTAGTACGCTATGTTATCTTGCCTAGATTTTCTGCACTTTTTCTGCAGACAAGGAGCTCCTGATGGTTACTTCACACATCAAGGACCAGGTAAAGAAGACCACTCATTTGATTATCTAATCTTGATGCATTTTTTCAATTTATTTTCTCTGATAGGCTATTCTTTCCAGATTGTTTTGTCAGCAAAACTCAAACTACCATTTTCGGTTTCAAGTGTTATATTATCACAGACATAAGGAGTAACAATAAATAAAATTAAGAGCACACAAATAGACAGATTAACGAGGATATGGTTTCAAGTGTGATCCCTCTTCCCCCAAATAGTTACTGATAGCATTTTCTTTTTGTTTCATATGGTATACATCTAACATTTTATGGGAACGTGTTTGACCCGAGCTTAGCCCACACCGACAATTGGTACGTCGACGCCAAACGCCCTCTCCCTTTGCTTGGTACCGTCAAAGGCTAGCATCACAACCTCATATTGCGTCATGTGGGAACCGTGAAAATGCGTTTGTTCCTCTCCTTCCAAATATTCCACATGGCATAGATAAGCCTCCCACTGCGGCGTCTGCAGCCTTGCTTTGCCTCCTTCAGCTCATATCCCACCATCCCGAGACATCAGCGGGGTCTAGAAGGAAACCTTAGACTGGCAAGTCCTCATGTGTCCAGGCAGACATGTGATTCCAGACGGCAACCGCAGAAGAGCAATCCTTGCAAAGGTGGTTTGCAGTTTCCGGTGCGTGAAGGCAAAGCTGGCATCTCGGGTCATGCGGCCATCCACGAATAGCCAGCATATCAGCCATGAGGATACTACCATGAAGCAAAAGCCATGCGAAAAACGTGCACTTAGGCTCAGCATGAGCAGACCGGATCTTGTCAGCGGTGAACTTGGGGTGGGAACCATGGAATTGGGCCACGTACGTGGAAGCGGAAGAGTATGCCCCATTCGAAGTTAGGTTCCAGATTATGGAGTCCTCCTGGTCAGGCGAGAGGTGCACCTGGATTAACCAAGCCCAAAGGTCGACTTATTCCTGAAGCTGAGGTCAAGAATGGATCCTTACGAGTGCGCAAATCCAGTTTTCGTAGCACAACTCCTGGTGCACTGTCCTATTCTTTCTTGAAGCAATCTTGAAGAGTTCCGGAGCAAGCAATTTCAGGGGGGTGACCACTCCAGTTGCCATGCCATAACAACCCCTTGCGCCCATTTCTGATGGTGATGGTGTTGCATGCCCGAAAGAGGTTGTAAGTGCATCAAGTGCCCCCTTAGTGGTTTTGGAGTATTGAAGACAAATAGGTTGAGGAATTAATATGTTTGTGAGTGCACACAGGAAATATAGTCCCTGAAGATTTGGTTTAACAGATGGAAGACGACCCCTAAAAATTGGATTTTTCAAGTGAAGAATTTGGTGATGAAATTGGTACGACCTTTGAGGAAATTGATGTGAAGACTGGAAGCTTGAAGACTTTTGTTTTTGTAGTTTCTTTCTTCTTATTTGAGTCATATGAAAAACCGTATTGTTAAAGGGGGTCTAGGTGAAACATAGTTCACATTTCCAAAGTGATGCTCAAGCCTATATATACACAAGCCGCTTCGAGTGAAGCCTTTGGAAATCTCTGGAACAGCTGACGCATTTGCTAGTGATAGTGACGAAGTTCATTTGGTCGCTGATGAATTTGGTCAGGCTAAGGAGTTAGGATTTTGCCAGTGTGCTGCCTAAAAGTGAGGAAATTGAGTGCCCCGACGAATTTGAGAGTTCAAATTCCGACCATTGCTGCAATGCGGGCCAGCTGTCGAGTGGATCCTTATCCTGACAACGATCGAATAAGAGAATGACATTTATGACAATTCATATTGGGTTGCCTCCCAGGATATAAATAGCCGCCCCCATAATCACTTGTTGGTTGGCTGCTCCAAGAGAACTTGACATTTGTCATTTGAGAACAACCCTTCCTCTGACGACTTTGAGAGAATCCAAGTGAGGAAAAATCTAGAGCCAAAGTGATTGAGCATCACTGAAGAGATTGATCGGTGTGATCTGACGCCTGTTACCTTTGAAGACTGTCATTCTTCCAGGCGGTTAGGCATCACGTTTTGAGCACACCGAGAGTCACTGGAGTGTGCCGGTGAACAAGCATGTGAAGGTTTTGGAAGTCTACCTTGAAGACTTACCACGAGTCATTGGGCGAGGTTTAAGTGACCTTAGCTCAAGAGGAATACAGTGAGGACTGTGTGTCCTCTGAGTTCATCTCAGCCGCCTAAACCAGACGTACAGTTGATACAACAACTGGAACTGGTCTACCAAATCGATGTATCTTCACTGAGCCAACCTGGTTTCAAATTCATCACCCATCCCTTTACATTATTCCGCTGCTGAAGAATTTTTGATCTACTTTCTGAAGAACTTGAACTGAAGACTTTCATCAAGCTATGTATTCTATTTCTTCAGTTCATCTTCCTCATGTTTGTATGACTATATGATTGTATGTCCTTCATCTGTATGTATTATGTATGCATACTTTTTATTTCTGTGATGACTTAGTTCCCTCGTGTTTCTATTTCTTCACTATGATCTTCGTCAAATTCATCAGAGTATGGTAAATTTCTAAAGATCTCCCATTCACCCCCCTCTAGGAGTAAACTTGCGCTTTCAGAGGTCCATGTCTGCCTGGTCACAATAAAATGCCTAGCTCAATTTGAAGCCACAGAAAAACTCCTTTTGCTTAATTAGCACACAATAAAACTAGAGGCAGATCCACCAGCTGAGCATTGCAACACCACTCCAAACAAATCCTCCGAAAGAGCAAAGGAGGCATAGGAGAACGAAACAACCAATAAAAATTACGAAGGTCCTAATAATAATAATAATATAGGAGGGCTCCGGTAATACTGGAGCCCTCCGAGATTATTCTAGGCGCCATGGGCCCAAATAGGCTAAGATTTATTAGGGGGCAGCAACACGGGCCTAGATGTCCAATAAGAGTGCCCCCTGCCCTTACCTTGCCCCACAAACTAAGGAGGTGGCTAGGAGTTGTAGGAGGAATCCTCCTCCTTGACCAATTCCCAAGGGAGGAGAACCCCTCCTCCATGTCGGCCAAGCCCCCTCCTACACCAATATACATGCAAGGTGCACTCCAATTGAGAAAAAAGTTTCTCTCACGGCTCTGGGCGCCTCATCACTCTCTATTTGTCTAATTCCTTAGAAAAAGTAGTGAGACTCCACAAGGATAATTCTCCCTCCTTTAGTTCTCCAGTAATGTCTAGATTTGGATGGAGAAGCACTATCGGATCATTACTCTCGTACGCACGCAATCCGTAGAGAGATTCTGTTGGGGAACGTTGCATGGAAAACAAAAATTTTCTACGCACACGCAAGATATATCCATGGAGATGCATAGCTACGAGAGACGGATAGCATCTACATACCCTTGTAGATCGCTAAGCAGAAGCGTTTATCACGCGGTTGATGTAGTCGTACTCTTTTCGATCCGATCACGATCCAACCGATCTAGTGCCGAACGGACGACACCTCCGAGTTTAGCACACGTGTGGTTCAATGACGTCTCCTCCTTCTTGATCCAGCAAACGAAAGAGGAGAAGTAGATGGTATCACAACCAACATGATGGCGTGGTGGTGATGGTGGTGGTGGAGCACCGACAGCGCTTCGCTAAGCGTCGCTTGGACGAGGCGGTGGAACTACAGAGTAACGGGAGAGAGAGGGGCATCAAGGGCCTGGTGTATCCTATTGCGGCGCCCCCTCCCCTCTATATATAGGTGGAGGGGTGTGGGAAACATCCTCTCCAAGCCCTAGGGAGCAGCTCAGGGGGAGAGGACTTGGACTACAAGTCCAATCCTATTCCTACTAGGACTCCTTCCTTTTTTGCCTTCCCTAGCCACATGGGCTTTTGAGGACGTGGTGCGCCTAGCCTAATAAGGCCAGGGCGCCTCCCCATAGCTCATGCTATCCCTTGGGTCATGGTGAACCCACTTGTGGACTTCCGTACCCCTCCGGAATCCTCTGGAACCTTCTCGAAGCTTCCCGGTACAATACCGAAAAAGTGCACCTTTTTCCGGAACCCAAAATATGACTTCCCATATATAAATCTTTACCTCTCGACCATTACGAGACTCCTCGTGACGTCCAGGGTCTCAACCAGGACTCAGAACAACATTTGATTATCACTCATCAAATATCCCAATACTACTCTAGCGTCAACGAACATTAAGCATGCGACCCTACGGGTTCGGGAATTATGTAGTCATGACCGAGACACCTCTCCGCTCAATAACCAATAGTGGGACCTGGATGACCATATTGATTCCTACATACTCCACGTAGATCTTTTATCGGTTGAACCTTTATGACAACATACATAATTCCCTTTGTTTGTCGGTATGTTACTTGCCCGAGATTCGATCGTCGGTATCTCTATACCTAGTTCAATCTCGTTACCGGCAAGTCTCTTTACTCGTTCCGTAATACATCATCTTGCAACAAACTCCTTAGTCACTTTGCTTGCAAGCTTCTTGTGATGTGTATTACCGAGAGGGCCCAGAGATACCTCTCTGATACATGGAGTGACAAATCCCAATCTCGATTCACACCAACTCAACAGACACCTTCGGGAGATACCTGTAGAGCATCTTTATGATCACCTAGTTACGTCATGACGTTTGATAGCACACAAGGTATTCCTATGGTATCCAGGAGGTGCATGATCTCATGGTTGAAGCAACATGTATTTGACATTAAGAAAGCAGTAGCAATAAACTGAACGATCATATGCGATGCTAAGGGTTGGGTCCTGTCCATCATATCATTCTCCTAATGATGTGATCATTATATCAATTGACAACTCATGTCTATGGTTAGGAAACCATAACCATCTTTGATGAACGAGCTAGTCTAGTAGAGGCTCACTAGGGACACGGTATTTGTTTATGTATCCACACATGTATTTAAGTTTCCGGTCAATACAATTCTAGCATGAATAATAAAACTTTATCAATATTAAGGAAATATAATAACAACCATTTTATTATTGCCTCTACGGCATATTTCCATCAGTCTCCCACTTGCACTATAGTCAATAATCTAGTTCACATCCCCATGTGATTAACACCCAAAGAGTTCGCTAGAGTCAATACTCTAATTCACATCGCCATGTGATTGATGACCCACAAGTATAGTGGATCAATTGTAGCTCTTTTTGATAAGTAAGAGTGTCGAACCCAACGAGGAGTAGAAGGAAATGACAAGTGGTTTTCAGCAAGGTAATGTTAGCAAGTGCTGAAATTGTAAGTAGCAGAGTAGTTTGATAGCAAGATAATTTGTAACGAGCAAGTAACGATAGTAGTAACAAAAGTGCAGAAAGGTAGCCCAATCCTTTTGAGGCAAAGGACAGGCCAAAACGGTCTCTTATGATAAGCAAAGCGTTCTTGAGGGTACACGGTAATTTCATCTAGTCACTTTCATCATGTTGGTTCGATTTGTGTTTGGTACTTTGATAATTTGATATGTGGGTGGACCGGTGCTTAGGTGTTGTTCTTACCTGAACAGACCTCCTACTTATGATTAACCCTCCCGCGAGCATCCGCAACTACGAGAAAAAGTATTAAGAATAAATTCTAACCATAGCATTAAACTTTTTGATCCAATCGGTCCCTTATTGAATAGCACATAAACTGGGGTTTAAGCTTCCGTCACTCTCGCAACCCATCATCTAATTGCTACTCCATAATGCATTTTCTTAGGCCCAAATATGGTGAAGTGTCGTGCAGTAGACGTTCACATGACACCACTAAGGGAATCACAACATACATACTATCAAAATATCGAACACATATGAAGTTCACATGATTACTTACAACATGATTTCTCCCGTGACCTCAAGAACAAAAGTAACTACTCACAAATGATAAACATGCTCATGATCAGAGGAGTATTAAATAGCATATTGGATCTGAACATATAATCTTCCACCAAATAAACTATATAGTAATGAACTACAAGTTGTAATCAACACTACTAGTCACCCACAAGCACCAATCTATAGTCCCGGTAACAAGATTGAACACAAGAGTTGAACTAGGGTTTGAGAGGAGATGGTGTTGTTGAAAATGTTGATGGAGATTTCCCTCCCCAAGATGGGAGAGTTGTTGGTGATGACGATGACGATGATTTCCCCCTCTGGGAGGGAAGTTCCCCCGACGGAATCGCTCCGCCGGAGGGCAAACATGCTCCTGCCCAAGTTCCGCCTCGAGGCGGCGGCGCTTCGTCCCGAAAGTCCTCTCCTTATTTTTTTTCTAGGTCAAACTAACTTATATACCAGAAGATGGGCACCGGAGGTGGGCCGGGGAGAGCACAACCCACCAGGGCGCGCATGGGCTCCCTAGCGTGCCCAGGTGGGTTATGCCCACCTAGTGGACCCCCTCTGGTACTTATTGGCTCCAATATTCCTCATATATTCCATAAAAATTCTCCGTGAAGTTTCAGCTCATTTGGAGTTGTGCAGAATAGGTGGCCTGACGTAGCTTTTCCAGGTCCAGATTTCCAGCTGCCGGAATTCTCCCTCTTGGTGTATCCCTTGCATATTATGAGAGAAAAGGCATTATAATTACTCCAAAAAGCTTTATTATGGATAAAAACATCATAAATAACAGTGAGAAGACATGATGCAAAATGGACGTATCAACTCCCCAAAGCTTAAACCTCGCTTGTCCTCAAGAGAAAACCAAAATCGAAAAACATGTCCACATGCTTTGAGAGAGAGGTGTCGATAAAAACAAAATACGGACATAGAAGCATCATGTTGATTATCACAACAATAATAAAATTGAACATAGTACTCTTATCATAGAACTTTTATCATATAATTCTCATGAATAAGTAACAGTTCATCACACAATCGAAGTATAAAGCAAGAACTCTATTAAAAACCAACAAACTATGTTCTCAGTCAACTTTGCAACTACAATTCATCATCTTTTCAGGAAGGGTCACGTATCGGAGCCTTTAGGAAAGTCCACATACTCAACCATCATATAGTCTTCTATGATTGCTAGCACTCACCTCGTACACATGATCAAAATGTTTCAACCAGACACATAGGAAGATAGGGGCTTATAGTTTCTCCTCCCAACATATTCACCTCAAGGGTGATGTCAACAATAATAACTCATGCTATCAATATTCCGCTGGACATATGTGCCTAGATCTTTCCTCACCTCATGATGCTTGCCAAAAGATAAAAATAAAAAGGAATAGAAGGAAAACATTGACTCTTTGCATAAAAGTAAATATATAAAAGTAAAAGATAGGCCCTTCGCAGAGGGAAGTGCTTCCTCTTGAGCACTGCGTTGTTTTTCCCCGAAGAGGAAGGGATGATGCAGCAAAGTAGCGTAAGTATTTCCCTCGGTTTTTGAGAACCAAGGTATCAGTCCAGTAGGAGGCTACGCGCGAGTCCCCCGTACCTGCACAAAACAAATAAATCCTCGCAACCAATGCGTTAAGGGGTTGTCAATCCCTACACGGCCACTTACGAGAGTGAGATCTGATAGCTATGATAAGATAATATTTTTGGTATTTTTATGATAAAGATGCAAAGTAAAATAAAAGCAAAGTAAAAGCAAAAGGAAATAACTAAGTATTGGTAGATTAATATGATGAAGATAGACTTGGGGGCCATTGGTTTCACTAGTGGCTTCTCTCGAGAGCATAAGTATTCTAGCATGGGTGAACAAATTACTGTTGAGCAATTGACAGAATTGAGCATAGTTATGAGAATATCTAGGTATGATCATGTATATAGGCATCACGTCCGAGACAAGTAGACTGACTCCTGCCTGCATCTACTACTATTACTCCACTATCGACTGCTATCCAGCATGCATCTAGAGTATTAAGTTAATGAAAATAGAGTAACGCCTTAAGCAAGATGACATGATGTAGAGGGATAAACTCATGCAATATGATGAAAACCCCATCTTGTTATCCTCGATGGCAACAATACAATACGTGCCTTGCTGCCCCTACTGTCACTGGGAAAGGACATCGCAAGATTGAACCCAAAGCTAAGCACTTCTCCCATTGCAAGAAAGATCAATCTAGTAGGCCAAACCAAACTGATAATTCGAAGAGACTTGCAAAGATAACCAATCATACATAAAAGAATTCAGAGAAGATTCAAGTATTGCCCATAGATAGACTTGATCATAAACCCACAATTCATCGGTCTCAACAAACACACTGCAAAAACAAGATTACATCGAATAGATCTCCACAAGAGAGGGGGAGAACATTGTATTGAGATCCAAAAAGAGAGAAGAAGCCATCTAGCTACTATCTATGGACCCGTAGGTCTGAGGTAAACTACTCACACTTCATCGGAGGGGCTATGGTGTTGATGTAGAAGCCCTCCGTGATCGATGCCCCCTCCGACGGAGCTCCAGAACAGGCCCCAAGATGGGATCTCATGGATACAGAAAGTTGCGGCGGTGGAATTAGGGTTTTGGCTCCGTATCTGATCGTTTGGGGGTACATAGGTATATATAGGAGGAAGGAGTACGTCGGTGGAGCAACAGGGGGCCCACGAGGGTGGAGGGCGCGCCTGGGGGGGGGGGGGGGGGGGTAGGCGCGCCCCCTACCTCGTGGCCTCCTCTTTTTTGTCTTGACGTAGGGTCCAAGTCTCCTAGGTCTTTTTCATTGAGAAAATCACGTTCCCGAAGGTTTCATTCTGTTTGGATTCCGTTTGATATTCCTTTTCTTCGAAACCCTGAAATAGGCAAAAAATAGCAATTCTGGGCTGGGCCTCTGGTTAATAGGTTAGTCCCAAAAATAATATAAAAGTGGATAATAAAACCCAATAATGTCCAAAACAGTAGATAATATAGCATTGAGCAATCAAAAATTATAGATACGTTGGAGACGTATCAGGAAGCAGAGGTTGCCATGCGCTTATTTGTTTGTATGCTCAACCCCTTAGTGCAAAAGTACGTCACGTTACATTGCCCCTTGTGATAGCGAATTTTATTATGAAGTCCGTCGCTTTTATTCTTCACCATCACAAGTTCGTGCAACGCTCAATTTTCTCTTGCACTAAATGATCTCACAGTTTTAGAAGCAATTTTTATTGCCTTTTTGCACCGATGACAACTTACTTGAGGGATCTTGCTCAATCCCTAGGTAGGTATGGTGGACACTTGAAAATAAGATTTGGGTTTAAGGGTTTTTGGATGCACAAGTAGTATCTCTACTTAGTGCGGAAATTTTGGCTAGCAAAGATAGGGGCAAGCACCATATGTTGAAGGACCTATGACAATATGACTTCTTTGTGAATATAAAGAAACATAAATCATTAAGTTGTCTTCCTTGTCCAACGTCAACAATTTTGGCATATAATATTTTGATGAGGGCTCACAATCACAAAAGATTTCTAGGATAGTATATTTATATGTGAATCTTCTCTTCCCTTATTAATTCTTTCATGAGTTGCATCATTGACTAATGGCATGTTTGTCAATCTCTAATAAAATTTTCTACTTGTACTTTTCCTTATGTGGCGCCATCACCTACCATAGGATTAGTATATAATATTTTCTTTATTTATTTATTTCCTTTCTCTTTTTCTTTCTTTCTTTATTTTATTTTATTTTCAATATGAAAGTAAAGAAAGCAAAAACTCAAACTAAACTTTTATTATATAACTTGCACACGATTACAATGATATATTACTAACCAAACTCGCAAAGAAAGGGTCAAACTAAACTTTTATTCATCTAAAGCAAAAAGATCGAACTAAAATAAGTAAAAGCAAAAAGATAGTGGGATGATACAATACCGAGGCACCTCCCCCAAGCTTGGAAGAAGCCAACGGGAGTTCGCATACCTGATACTCAGTTCTCCTTGGGTGGTGGAGATGATGATGGTGGTGGTGACAATTGTGCCTTCAACCTTTTCATATTGTAGTTGAGGAGAGCAACTTCCCCCTTTAAATCATCGACCTCCAACTCCAGCTTCAAGATCTTGTCACATAAATCCCCTTTGCTTTTCTGCCGAAAAAGAGAAGGAATAGATTGATTTTTAGACCGATTAACTCTCCTAGGGATACTTGACTTCTTGAACTCCACGTGCATATCCCCAGGTTGAGGTAGAGGAACATCCTCCTCCTCCGAGCTTGAATCATCGATCCTCATCAAGTGAGCATCCTCCTCATCATCCATAGTTCGACCATAAGGAGATAGGTCCCCATAGGTCTTTGGGTCAGCAATGAGATGTGATACATAGCTCTCTCCGTCGGAGTCTTGGGACGACATATTTTCAAAACTGCGTAGAAAACAGCAAGAAAAGAGAACAGAGGATTTCTTCGCAATACGGTGATCAACAGGTTCGGGGAGTATATATAGATTTTTTATCTTGAAGGACAACATATGGTAGAAAAACGGAGTCCAAAAGGTGCCCCCGATGGGCACAACCCACCTGGGCGCATGTCTTGTGCCCACCAGGGTACGCTTCCTGGAAATTTCTTTATTTCCAATTTTTTAAATATTTCAAAACTGATAAAAATATCTTTGCGGATTTTTCGGAGTCTGTTTACTTATTGTATCATGTACCTCCTTATTTTCACGATTTTGGAGTGTTCCGGAAGGACTCTTTTATGTGTTCTTCCGGTGTCAAAGTTTGGATAACATTACTTTCAAGATTAATGGGCGTACCTGAGATATAATGGTTTATTCATTGCCCATTGACAACCTTCAGATTAGTACCTTCGAAATTATTTATTTTGATGGCTCTAGACCGGTAGACCTCCTCGATAACATAAGGGCCTTCCCATTTTGAGAGGAGTTTTCCTGCAAAGAATCTGAAATGAGAGTTGTACAAAAGAACATATTCTCCGACTTTAAACTCACGCTTTTGAATTTTTTTGTCATGCCATCTTTTTACTTTTTATTTGAATAATTTTGCATTTTCATAAGCTTGGGTTCTCCACTCATCTAATGAGCTAATATCAAATAACCTCTTTTCACCAGCAAGTTTGAAATCATAGTTGAGTTCTTTGATTGCCCAATATGCTTTATGTTCTAACTCAAGAGGCAATTGAAAAGCTTTTCCATAAATCATTTTATAAGCAGACATACCCATAGTATCTTTATATGCTGTTCTATGAGCCCGAAGTGCATCATCTAATTTCTTAGACCAATTCTTCCTGGACCTATTAACAGTCTTTTGCAAAATTAATTTTATTTCTCTACTGCTAAGTTCAACTTGACCACTAGACTGAGGATGATAGGGTGATGCAATTCTATGGTTAACATCATACTTGGCAAGCATTTTACGGAAAGCACCATGAATAAAGTGTGAACCACCATCAGGCATTAAATATCTAGGGACTCCAACCTTGGGAAAATAACTTTCTTAAGAATTTTAATAGAGGTGTTGTGATCAGCACTACTGGTTGGAATAGCTTCTACCGATTTAGTGACATAATCAACTGTGCGCCCCCGATTTGACCGTACACTAATCATGCACGCAAATGTGTACGACCAAGATCAGGGACTCACGGGAAGATATCACCACACAACTCTAGACATAAATTAAAATCATACAAGCTTTATATTACAAGCCAGGGGCCTCGAAGGCTCGAATACATAAGCTCGAAAGCACAAAAGCCAGTGGAAGCAACAATATCTGAGTACAGACATAAGTTAAACAAGTTTGCCTTAAGAAGGCTAGCACAAAAGTAGCAACGATCGAAAAAGGCAAGGCCTCCTGCCTGGGATCTCCTAACTACTCCTCGAAGCCGAACTCCACGTAGAATCATCCCCGGGATCCTCTAGCTCATGGAATCCATCATATGATCGCAGTAACCGGGAAAAGGGGAAAAAGAAGTAGGAGAGCAACCATGAGTACTCATCCAAAGTACTCGCAAGTAAGGATCTACACTACATATGCATTGATATCAATGAAATGGGTAGTATCTGTGGACTGAACTGCAGAATGCCAGAATAAGAGGGGGATAACTAGTCCTATCGAAGACTACGCTTCTGGCAGCCTCCTTCTTGAAGCAGTAGAAGAGAGTAGATGGTAAGTTAACCAAGTATCATCGCATAGCATAATCCTACCCGACGATCCTCCCCTCGTCGCCCTGTGAGAGAGCGATCACCGGGTTATATCTGGCACTTGGAAGGGTGTATTTTATTAAGTATCCGGTTCTAGTTGTCATAAGGTCAAGGTACAACTCCGGGTCGTCCTTTTACCGAGGGACACGGCTATTCGAATAGATAAACTTCCCTGCAGGGGTGCACCACATTTCCCAACACGTCGCAGCCCCACCTAGGCACAACAGAGAGGTCAGCATGCCGGTCTAAATCCTATGGCGCGGGGGTCTGGGCCCATCGCCCATTGCACACCTGCATGTTGCATGGGCGGCCTGAAGCAGACCTAGCCTCCCTAAGACAAGAGCAGGCGTTCCAGTCCAATCCGGTGCGTGCCGCTCAGTCGCTGATGTCATGAAGGCTTCGGCTGATACCACGACGTCGAGTCCCCATAACTGTTCCCGCCTAGTTGGTTAGTGTGTATAGGCCAGTGGCTAGACTCAGATCAAATACCAAGATCTCATTAAGCGTGTTAATTGATGTAACCGCGGACGCCGACCAAGGCCAGGCCCACCTCTCTCCTAGGTGTTCTCAATATGCCCTGTCGCTCCGCCACAAAGTAACAGTCGGGGGCCGTCGGGAACCCAGGCCCACCACTACTGGGATGGAACCACCTGCACCTTCCGCCCCCACATCGGAATCACTTGTGGGTACTCTACGAGCCGACCCGACTTTAGTCACCACATGTATCACATATTATGTACATAAGTATATACCCGTGATCACCTCCCAAGTGATCACAGCCCGATAGTATAGCATGGAAGACGGACAAGAATGTAGGGCCATTGATGAAGTATTAGCAACCTATACTAAGCACATAGGATTGCAGGTAAAGGTATCAACAATTGTAGCAACAATGACAGGCTATGCAGCGGAATGGGATTAACCGGAAGCAGTAACATGCTACACTACTCTAATGCAAGCAGTAGAGAGGAGAATAGGTGATATCCGGTGATCAAGGGGGAAGGGGCTTGCCTGGTTGCTCTAGCAAGGAGGGGTTGTCAACAACGTAGTCAAACTCAGTGGCATCAGCAACGGTCTCGGGGTCTATCGGAGAAGAAGAGGGGGGAGGGAAGAAACAGTAAATACAGAGCAAACAAAGCATCACAAAACATAACGAGGTAATACGCGGTGCTATTATGCCCTAACGTGGTATTAGGTGATACGGGCGAAGGGGGGAAACATCCAGGAAAGTATTTCTGGTGTTTCACGTTTTCGGACGGACGGAACAGAGGGGGAAAGTTGCATGTTCACTATGCTAGGGACGTGTGGCGGACAAACGGGTTGCATATTCGGATTCGTCTCGTCGTTCTGAGCAACTTTCATGTACAAAAACATTTTCATCCAAGCTATGATTTATTTTCTATGTTTTTCTAAAGTTTTAATCATTTTCCGAATTTGTTTAATTATTTTAAATCAACATTATCCAGAGTAGTGTATGATGACGTCATCATGATGTCAGCATGACATTAGCAGTCAACAGGGCGTTGACTGGGTCAAACTGACGTGTGGGTCCCAGTTGTCATACTCTGCTTATGCTAATTAGGGTTTAACTAATCTAATTATTGTTTAATTAATTAACAATAGTTAGTTAGGTTAACTAAACATAATTAACTTAATTAATTAATTAATTAATTAATACTTTATTTATTATTTTTAAATCTTTTTTATAGAAACATTCTGGGGTTGGGCCCCAGCTGTCAATGGCCAACGGGCCTTAACCGGCACGGGCAAGCGGGCGATGCGAGCGCTGTAGGCGCAGCCACAACGGGCGCAGCCCAGGAGAGCGCTGTGGGTCGCCGATGGCCACGACGCTGGCTAGGCGGCCGGAGCGGTGGCCGGCGAGCAGCTGCGGAGGGGCGGAGCGGTTGGGGGCGACACACTCAGTAGCGGTCAGCGTGACGCATGCGCGCACGGTGAGGCAGAGGCCGCGACAAAGCGGGACGAGGGGAGCAGGGGGCCCAGGGGCAGTAGCGGGCAACGGTGAGAGGCGCAGTGGGCGGCAAGGGGTGCCGAGGTCGCGACGCACTGCAGCAGGGGGAAGGGACAGAGCATGCACGAAGTTTGGAGCGCCGGCGAGCGCCGGCGCGAGAGGCGGGGCTGTGTGGACGGGGTTGCTGGCGGAAGCACCAGAAGGGGAGCGGGGCGCGCGCGGTCGTCGCAGGTGGCGCGGGTGCCAGCGCGCTCCGGCAGAGCGCGGGCGCGGCCGGGCGGAGCCGGCGCGACCAGGTGGAGACGGGTGCAGCACCGGGGGAGGCCACGGCGGATCGAGCTCCGGGCGCGGGTGCGGGCGGCGAGCGTGCAGCGGGTGGTCGGGCGCGCGTGGGCACGCGCGAGGTCGAGGCCAGGCGAGCTGGGGCGACGGGGCCGGGCTACAGTCAGACATGCGCGAGTGGATGACGCCGATGACAGAGAACCGGGGAGAGATGGAGGAAGGTCGGAGCTCACGGCGGGGACGTAGGATCTTAGGCAGGCGTGGGGAGGACGACAGGGACGAAGCGACGACGGAGAGGACGGCGACAAGGTTTCCGGGCGGCGGTGGTGCTCCAGCAACGGCGGGGTCCAGCGGCGTCGGAGGCGGTGATGGTGAGCGCCGACGACGGGGTTGGGGCGTCATGCCCGAACTAGTTCGGGCAGAGGGGGTGCGAGGAGCGAGGGGAGTGGGGGTTTCACCCCGATCCGGATCGGGAGGGGAAGAGGGAGTGGCGACGTGGGATGGAAGTGGGGGTGAAGTAGTGGCTAGGGTTTCGAGGAAAGGGGGGTTATATGCGCAGTTGGGCTGGGGGAAGGAGCTGGGCCGGCCTGGGGTTGGCATGGTGGCCAAACGGCCGGGGAGGGGGTTGGCTTCTTTTCTTTATTTGTTTTGTTTTTCGTTTACCTTTTACAGTTTCTGTTTTCTTTCTAGTTTTATATATTTTTGTTTTATAAAAATACCGAGCTGGCACCCAAATTAGTATCATTAATATAAGCCACTGCCAAACTTAGTTTGGACCCAAAGTAAATTAGTTTGATATTGTTATAATTTAAAAAGCTATTAATTATTATTTTAGCCACTGTTTTAACTAGTTTAGGGCATCTAACACTTTACAAAATTTTGGTTTCTCCAGCATATTTACTTATGATTTATTTGACACATTTAGAACATTTTAGTTTTGACTTTTGAAAAATTAACTCTTTGACTTGATTTTAAATTTACGGGATTTGAATCATCGCAAGGTTAACAACTGTAATCGTGGTGACGTGGCATAATTATCAGAGGGTTACTGTAGATTAACTATCCGGGCATCACAATTCTCCTCCACTACAAGAAATCTCGTCTTGAGATTTAAGAGGTGGAGTAAGGAGAAAAAGACCTGGTTACGAAATTCTAACGAATCTTCTCGGTCTTGGTTGTCTTTTCGAAGAGGTTGATCCATTATGTTGATGTCTCTATTTCTCTGCTTCAAGTCATCATGATGAAGTCAGCATCCTTTCTTCGGGAACTCCATCGTACTTACGAAAGAATAAAGGGGGTAGTCCGGGAGAACGGACTTCTGCAAGGTTGACTATCTGGTCGAAAACAACGGGGAAGGTGGCGGAAAGTAACTCTCGAACTGAATCTTAAGAAAATATCGAGAGCAAAGTAAGGAGGTATCATGGGAAGTTTTGAGCGAGCAGGCAATCATTCGATGCCTGAAACAGGGTGTGAAAGGGGTTCAAAGTAACGGGAATAAGTATTGTGTCTGATAACAGAATTGATGATCTCTTGGAAAGTGGCTCATGAATTTCATATGAGGCCACGTGGTAGGAACAACCTTGAGAACAGGGGGTGTGTAGGAGAGTCAGGTTTCGATCCTGTGGACCTGTGGGTTATAGGCCCACCATGTGGGTTAAAAGTAGGGAGGCGGTGATGATTTGCATGATCATGTAAGCAAGGCATGCCGGAGGATAGCCTGTCAGTTATGTCGGCAACAACATCGGTACCAAGGGCGAGGGATGAAGAGAACCATTCTCCTGCTCGTTGAACGAGGCAGACCAAATAGGCAAAGTTCTCGTCCATCGGTGGTTACCGGAATGTCATCAATAATAGTAACAGGTCTTACCGACATGATTGTACACCTAGGTGTTTACATAAGCATAAGAATATTACTACTTAGATCATATAGATCACCAGAAAGGTTAAACCAAACAAGGGAAAGGAAAAGATTATTATCAGATTAAACAGAACAATGGAAAGGCAAATGTGTTAAAACACATATTCCGGGGGTATATCCTTCCCACGGACAAGTAGTGCATGATATCCATGACATGATATAAAGTAGAAAACCCTTTAGGTAAGAAGAGAGAAACTTCATGACATTACCCATACAACGGTGTTTTCCGACAAGTTCAAGGAGTTGACTATGATGAGACTTTCTCACTCGTAGCGATGCTAAGAGTCTGTTGGAATTATATTAGCGATTACTGCATTATTTATGAAATCTTGCAGATAGGATGTCAAAACATTGTTTCCTCGACGATTTTCTTGAGGAAAGGTTGTATGTGATACAACCGGAAGGTTTTGTCAATCCTGAAAGATGCTAATAAGTATGCAAAGCTCCAGCAATCCTTCTGAGGACTGGAGTAAGCATCTCGGAGTTGGAATGTATGCTTTGATGAGATGATCAAAGATTTTGGGTGTATACAAAGTTTATGAGAAACTGGTATTTCCAAAGAAGTGAGTGGGAGCACTATAGAATTTCTGATAAGTATGTTGTTGACATATTGTAGATCAGAAATGACGTAGAATTTCTGGAAAGCATATAGGGTTGTTTGGAAAGTATTTTTCAATGGAAAGCCTGGATTAAGCTACTTGAACATTGAGCATCAAGATCTATAAGCATAGATCAAAACGCTTAATGGTACTTTCAAATGAGCACATGCCTTGACGTGATCTTGAAGGTGTTCAAGATGGATCAGTCAAAGAAGGAGTTGTTGCCTGAGTTGTAAGGTATGAAGTTAAGACTTAAAGCTCGACCGCGGCAGAATAGAGAGAAAGGACGAAGGTCGTCCCCTATGCTTAAGACATAGGCTCTACAGTATGCTATACTGTGTACCGCACCTGAAGTGTGCCTTGCCATGAGTCAGTCAAGGGGTACAAGAGTGATCCATGAATGGATCACAGGACAGCGGTCAAAGTTATCCTTAGTAACTAGTGGACTAAGGAAGTTTCTCGGTTATGGAGGTGGTAAAAAGAGTTTGTCGTAAAGGGTTACGTCGATGCAAGCTTAACACCTACCCGGATAGCTCTGAGTAGAGATACCGGATGCATATAATGGAGCAACAATTTAGAATAGCTCCAAGTAGAACAGTTATTTGGAATAGCTCCAAATAGAGCATGGTAGCTACGTCTAGGAGATGACATAGAGATTTGTAAAGCACACACGGATCTGAAAGGTTCGGACCCGTTGACTAAAACCTCTCTCACAAGCAACATGATCAAACCTAAAACTCATTGAGTGTTAATCACATAGTGATGTGAACTAGATTGCTGACTCTAGTAAACTCTTTGGGTGTTAGTCACATGGCGATGTGACCTGTGAGTGTTAATCACATGGCGATGTGAACTAGATTATTGACTCTAGTGCAAGTGGGAGACTGTTGGAAATATGCCCTAGAGGCAATAATAAATTAGTTATTATTATATTTCCTTGTTCATGATAATCGTTTATTATCCATGCTATAATTGTATTGATAGGAAACTCAGATACATGTGTGGATACATAGACAACACCATGTCCCTAGTAAGCCTCTAGTTGACTAGCTTGTTGATCAATAGATGGTTACGGTTTCCTAACCATGGACATTGGATGTCGTTGATAACGGGATCACATCATTAGGAGAATGATGTGATGGACAAGACCCAATCCTAAGCCTAGCACAAAGATCGTGTAGTTCGTATGCTAAAGCTTTTCTAATGTCAAGTATCATTTCCTTAGACCATGAGATTGTGCAACTCCCGGATACCTTAAGAATGCTTTGGGTGTATCAAACGTCACAACGTAACTGGGTGACTATAAAGGTGCACTACAGGTATCTCCGAAAGTGTCTGTTGGGTTGGCACGAATCGAGACTGGGATTTGTCACTCCGTGTAAACGGAGAGGTATCTCTGGGCCCACTCGGTAGGACATCATCATATGCGCAATGTGACCAAGGAGTTGATCACGGGATGATGTGTTACGGAACGAGTAAAGAGACTTGCCGGTAACGAGATTGAACTAGGTATTGGATGCCGACGATCGAATCTCGGGCAAGTACAATACCGCTAGACAAAGGGAATTGTATACGGGATTGATTAAGTCCTTGACATCGTGGTTCATCCGATGAGATCATCGTGGAACATGTGGGAGCCATCATGGGTATCCAGATCCCGCTGTTGGTTATTGACCGGAGAACGTCTCGGTCATGTCTGCATGTCTCCCGAACCCGTAGGGTCTACACACTTAAGGTTCGGTGACGCTAGGGTTGTAGAGATATTAGTATGCGGTAACCCGAATGTTGTTCGGAGTCCCGAATGAGATCCCGGACATCACGAGGAGTTCCGGAATGGTCCGGAGGTAAAGAATTATATATAGTCAGTGCTATTTCGGCCATCGGGACAAGTTTCGGGGTCACCGGTATTGTACCGGGACCACCGGAAGGGTCCCGGGGGTCCACCGGGTGGGGCCACCTGCCCCGGGGGGCCACATGGGCTGTAGGGGGTGTGCCTTGGCCTATATGGGCCAAGGGCACCAGCCCCAAGAGGCCCATGCACCAAGAGAAGAGAAAAAGGGGAGAGTCCTAAAAGGGGAAGGCACCTCCGAGGTGCCTTGGGGAGGATGGACTCCTCCCCACCCTTGGCCGCACCCTTCCTTGGAGGAAGGGGCAAGGGCTGCGCCTCCCCCTCTCCCTTGGCCCTATATATAGTGGGGAAAAAGGAGGAGCAAACCAATCTAAGGCCTGGCGCCTCCCTCTCCCTCCCGTGACACATCTACCTCCTTCCGCAGCGCTTAGCGAAGCCCTGTTGGAATCCCGCTACTTCCACCACGCCGTCGTGCTGCTGGATCTCCATCAACCTCTCCCTCTCTCCTTGCTGGATCAAGGCATGGGAGACGTCACCGGGCTGTACGTGTGTTGAACGCGGAGGTGCCGTGCGTTCGGCACTTGATCATCGGTGGTTTGAATCACGACAAGTACGACTTCATCAACCCCGTTCACTTGAACGCTTCCGCTTAGCGATCTACAAGGGTATGTAGATGCACTCTCCTTCCCCTCGTTGCTAGTCTCTCCATAGATAGATCTTGGTGACACGTAGGAAAATTTTGAATTTCTGCTACGTTCCCCAACAGTGGCATCATGAGCTAGGTCTATGCGTAGTTTCTATGCACGAGTAGAACACAAAGTAGTTGTGGGCGTTGATTTTGTTCAATATGTTTGCCGTTACTAGTCTTATCTTGATCCGGCGGCATCGTGGGATGAAGCGGCCCGGACCAACCTTACACGTATGCTTACGTGAGACAGGTTCCACCGACTGACATGCACTAGTTGCATAAGGTGGCTAGCGGGTGTCTGTCTCTCCTACTTTAGACGGATCGGATTCGATGAAAAGGGTCCTTATGAAGGGTAAATAGCAATTGGCATATCACGTTGTGGTTTTTGCGTAGGTAAGAAACGTTCTTGCTAGAAACCCATAGCAGCCACGTAAAACATGCGAACAACAATTAGAGGACGTCTAACTTGTTTTTGCAGGGTATTCTATGTGATGTGATATGGCCAAAAGGATGTGATGAATGATATATGTGATGTATGAGATTGATCATGTTCTTGTAATAGATGATCATGGAGCCCCAAGATGGAGATCAAAGGAGCTATATGATATTGGCCATATCATGTCACTATTATTTGATTGCATGTGATGTTTATCATGTTTATACATCTTATTTGCTTAGAACGACGGTAGTAAATAAGATGATCCCTCATTAAAATTTCAAGAAGTGTTCTCCCCTAACTGTGCACCGTTGCTACAGTTCGTCGTTTCGAAGCACCACGTGATGATCGGGTGTGATAGATCCTTACGTTCACATACAACGGGTGTAAGACAGATTTACACATGCAAAAACACTTAGGGTTAACTTGACGAGCCTAGCATGTGCATAGACATGGCCTCGGAACACAGAAGACCGAAAGGTCGAGCATGAATCGTATGGTAGATATGATCAACATGAAGATGTTCACCGACGTTGACTAGTCCGTCTCACGTGATGATCGGACACGGCCTAGTTCACTCGGATCATGTAATCACTTAGATGACTAGAGGGATGTCTATCTAAGTGGGAGTTCATAAGATGAACTTAATTATCCTGAACATAGTCAAAAAGGATTTTGCAAATTATGTCGTAGCTCGCATTTCAGTTCTACTGTTTAGATATGTTCCTAGAGAAAAATTAGTTGAAAGTTGATAGTAGCAATTATGCGGACTAGGTCCGTAAACTGAGGATTGTCCTCATTGCTTCTTAGAAGGCTTATGTCCTTAATGCACCGCTCAGTGTGCTAAACCTCAAACGTTGCGTGTGGATGTTGCGAACATCTGACATACACGTTTTGATAACTACATGATAGTTCAGTTAAACGGTTTAGAGTTGAGGCACCAAAGACGTTTTTGAAATGTCACGAAACATATGAGATGTTTTGAGGGCTGAAATTGGAATTTCAGGATCGTGCCCACGTCAAGAGGTATAAGACCTCTGACGATTTTCTTAGCCTACAAACTAAGGGAGAAAAACTCAATTGTTGAGCTTGTGCTCAGATTGTCTGAGTACAACAATCATTTGAATCAAGTGGGAGTTGATCTTCCAGATAAGATAGTGACGTTTCTCCGAAGTCATTACCACCAAGCTGCTAGAGCTTCGTGATGAACTATAATATATCGGGGACATGTATGATGATCCTTGAGATGTTCGTGATGTTTGACACCACAAAAGTAGAAATCAAGAAGGAGCATCAATTGTTGATGGTTGGTGAAACCACTAGTTTCAAGAAGGGCAAGGGCACGAAGGGATACTTCATAAAACGGCAATTCAGCTGTTGCTCTAGTGAAGAAACCCAAGGTTGAACCCAAACCCGAGACTAAGTGCTTCTGTAATAAGGGGAACAGCCACTAGAGCAGTATTACCCTAGATACTTGGTAGATGAGAAGGCTGTCGATAGAAGTATATTGGATATACATTATGTTAATGTGTACTTTACTAGTACTCCTAGTAGCACCAGGGTATTAGATACCGGTTCAGTTGCTAAGTGTTAGTAACTCGAAATAAAAGCTACGGAATAAATGGAGACTAGCTAAAGGTGAGCTGATGATATGTGTTGGAAGTGTTTCCAATGTTGATATAATCAAATATCGTACGCTCCTTCTACCATCGAGATTGGTGTTTGTGTTGAGCATAGACATGATTGGATTATGTCTATCGCAATACGGTTATTCATTTAAGGAGAATAATGGTTACTCTGTTTATTTGAATAATACCTTCAATGGTCTTACGCCTAAAATGAATGGTTTATTGAATCTCGATCGTAGTGATACACATGTTCATGCCAAAAGATAGTAATGATAATACCACCTACTTGTGGCACTGCCACGTAAGTCATATCGGTATAAAACGCATGAAGAAGCTCCATGTTGATGGATCTTTGGGCTCACTCATTTTTGAAAAGTTTGGGACATGCGAACCATGTCTATTGGTATATATGCATGAAGAAACTCCATGCAAATGGACCATTTTGTACTCGCTTGATTTTGAATCACTTGAGACATGCAAATCATACCACATGGGCAAGATGACTGAAAGCCTCGTTTTCAGTAAAATGGAACTAGAAAGCAACTTGTTGGAAGTAATACATTTTGATGTATGCAGTCCAATGAGTGCTGAGGCATGTAGTGGATGTCGTTATGTTCTTACTTCACAGATGATTTGAGTAGATGTTGAGTATATTTAATTGATGAATCACGAGTCTGAATTATTGAAAGGTTCAAGTAATTTCAGGGTGAAGTTGAAAGATCGTCGTGACAAGAGGATAAAATATCTATGATATGATCATAGAGATGAATATCTGAATTACGAGTTTGGCACAGAATTAAGACATTGTGGAAATTGTTCCACAACTAATACAGCCTGGAGCACCATAGTGTGATGGTGTGTCCGAACATCATAACTGCACCCTATTGGATATGATGCATACCATGATGTCTCTTATCGAATTACCACAATAGTTTATGGGTTAGGCATTAGAGACAACCACATTCACTTTAAAAGGGGCACCACGTAATTCCGATGAGATGACACCGTATGAACTATGGTTTAGAGAAACTTAAGCTATCATTTCTTAAAAGTTTGGGGCTGCGACGCTTATGTGAAAAAGTTTCAGGCTGATAAGCTCGAACCCAAAGCGGATAAATGCATCTTCATAGGACACCCAAAACAGTTGGGTATACCTCCTGTCTCAGATCCGAAAGCAATAAGGGATTGTTTCTAGAATCGGGTCCTTTCTCGAGGAAAAGTTTCTCTTGAAAGAATTGAGTGGGAGGATGGTGGAGACTTGATGAGGTTATTGAACCGTCACTTCAACTAGTGTATAGCAGGGCACAAAGAGTTGTTCCTGTGGCACCTACACCAATTGAAGTGGAAGCTTATGATATTGATCATGAGACTTCGGATCAAGTCACTCCCAAACCTCGTGGGATGACAAGGATGCGTACTACTTCAGAGTGGTGCGTAATCCTGTCTTGGAAGTCATGTTGCTAGACAACAATGAACCTACGAGCTATGGAGAAGCGATGGTGGGCCTGGATTCCGATAAATGGCTCGAGGCCATATAATCCGAGAGAGGATCCATATATAAAACAAAGTGTAGACTTTGGAAGAACTACTTGATGGTCGTAAGGCTGTTAAGTACAGATGGATTTTAAAAGGAAGACGGACAATGATGGTAAATGTCACCATTAAGAAAGCTCGACTTGTCGTTAAGATGTTTTCCGACAAGTTCAAGGAGTTGACTATGATGAGACTTTCTCACTCGTAGCGATGCTAAGAGTCTGTTGGAATTATATTAGCGATTACTGCATTATTTATGAAATCTTGCAGATAGGATGTCAAAACATTGTTTCCTCGATGATTTTCTTGAGGAAAGGTTGTATATGATACAACTGAAAGGTTTTGTCAATCCTGAAAGATGCTAATAAGTATGCAAAGCTCCAGCAATCCTTCTGAGGACTGGAGTAAGCATCTCGGAGTTGGAATATATGCTTTGATGAGATAATCAAAGATTTTGGGTGTATACAAAGTTTATGAGAAACTGGTATTTCCAAAGAAGTGAGTGGGAGCACTATAGAATTTCTGATAAGTATGTTGTTGACATATTGTAGATCAGAAATGACGTAGAATTTCTGGAAAGCATATAGGGTTGTTTGGAAAGTATTTTTCAATGGAAAGCCTGGATTAAGCTACTTGAACATTGAGCATCAAGATCTATAAGCATAGATCAAAACGCTTAATGGTACTTTCAAATGAGCACATGCCTTGACGTGATCTTGAAGGTGTTCAAGATGGATCAGTCAAAGAAGGAGTTGTTGCCTGAGTTGTAAGGTATGAAGTTAAGACTTAAAGCTCGACCGCGGCAGAATAGAGAGAAAGGACGAAGGTCGTCCCCTATGCTTAAGACATAGGCTCTACAGTATGCTATACTGTGTACCGCACCTGAAGTGTGCCTTGCCATGAGTCAGTCAAGGGGTACAAGAGTGATCCATGAATGGATCACAGGACAGCGGTCAAAGTTATCCTTAGTAACTAGTGGACTAAGGAAGTTTCTCGGTTATGGAGGTGGTAAAAAGAGTTTGTCGTAAAGGGTTACGTCGATGCAAGCTTAACACCTACCCGGATAGCTCTGAGTAGAGATACCGGATGCATATAATGGAGCAACAATTTAGAATAGCTCCAAGTAGAACAGTTATTTGGAATAGCTCCAAATAGAGCATGGTAGCTACGTCTAGGAGATGACATAGAGATTTGTAAAGCACACACGGATCTGAAAGGTTCGGACCCGTTGACTAAAACCTCTCTCACAAGCAACATGATCAAACCTAAAACTCATTGAGTGTTAATCACATAGTGATGTGAACTAGATTGCTGACTCTAGTAAACTCTTTGGGTGTTAGTCACATGGCGATGTGACCTGTGAGTGTTAATCACATGGCGATGTGAACTAGATTATTGACTCTAGTGCAAGTGGGAGACTGTTGGAAATATGCCCTAGAGGCAATAATAAATTAGTTATTATTATATTTCCTTGTTCATGATAATCGTTTATTATCCATGCTATAATTGTATTGATAGGAAACTCAGATACATGTGTGGATACATAGACAACACCATGTCCCTAGTAAGCCTCTAGTTGACTAGCTTGTTGATCAATAGATGGTTACGGTTTCCTAACCATGGACATTGGATGTCGTTGATAACGGGATCACATCATTAGGAGAATGATGTGATGGACAAGACCCAATCCTAAGCCTAGCACAAAGATCGTGTAGTTCGTATGCTAAAGCTTTTCTAATGTCAAGTATCATTTCCTTAGACCATGAGATTGTGCAACTCCCGGATACCTTAAGAATGCTTTGGGTGTATCAAACGTCACAACGTAACTGGGTGACTATAAAGGTGCACTACAGGTATCTCCGAAAGTGTCTGTTGGGTTGGCACGAATCGAGACTGGGATTTGTCACTCCGTGTAAACGGAGAGGTATCTCTGGGCCCACTCGGTAGGACATCATCATATGCGCAATGTGACCAAGGAGTTGATCACGGGATGATGTGTTACGGAACGAGTAAAGAGACTTGCCGGTAACGAGATTGAACTAGGTATTGGATGCCGACGATCGAATCTCGGGCAAGTACAATACCGCTAGACAAAGGGAATTGTATACGGGATTGATTAAGTCCTTGACATCGTGGTTCATCCGATGAGATCATCGTGGAACATGTGGGAGCCATCATGGGTATCCAGATCCCGCTGTTGGTTATTGACCGGAGAACGTCTCGGTCATGTCTGCATGTCTCCCGAACCCGTAGGGTCTACACACTTAAGGTTCGGTGACGCTAGGGTTGTAGAGATATTAGTATGCGGTAACCCGAATGTTGTTCGGAGTCCCGAATGAGATCCCGGACATCACGAGGAGTTCCGGAATGGTCCGGAGGTAAAGAATTATATATAGTCAGTGCTATTTCGGCCATCGGGACAAGTTTCGGGGTCACCGGTATTGTACCGGGACCACCGGAAGGGTCCCGGGGGTCCACCGGGTGGGGCCACCTGCCCCGGGGGGCCACATGGGCTGTAGGGGGTGTGCCTTGGCCTATATGGGCCAAGGGCACCAGCCCCAAGAGGCCCATGCTCCAAGAGAAGAGAAAAAGGGGAGAGTCCTAAAAGGGGAAGGCACCTCCGAGGTGCCTTGGGGAGGATGGACTCCTCCCCACCCTTGGCCGCACCCTTCCTTGGAGGAAGGGGCAAGGGCTGCGCCTCCCCCTCTCCCTTGGCCCTATATATAGTGGGGAGAAAGGAGGAGCAAACCAATCTAAGGCCTGGCGCCTCCCTTCTCCCTCCCGTGACACATCTACCTCCTTCCGCAGCGCTTAGCGAAGCCCTGTTGGAATCCCGCTACTTCCACCACGCCGTCGTGCTGTTGGATCTCCATCAACCTCTCCCCCTCTCCTTGCTGGATCAAGGCATGGGAGACGTCACCGGGCTGTACGTGTGTTGAACGCGGAGGTGCCGTGCGTTCGGCACTTGATCATCGGTGATTTGAATCACGACAAGTACGACTTCATCAACCCCGTTCACTTGAACGCTTCCGCTTAGCGATCTACAAGGGTATGTAGATGCACTCTCCTTCCCCTCGTTGCTAGTCTCTCCATAGATAGATCTTGGTGACACGTAGGAAAATTTTGAATTTCTGCTACGTTCCCCAACACAGAGTACCACCGACATGCTTCAAGATAGCATTGACATGGTCTTCAAGCAAGGTCATACTATGGATACACAAAGGATCCATCAGGAAGAACTTATAGAGTAAGTCTTATAATTTCCTCATGGTAGAATCGCTACGCTTGCTAAAAAGGAAACTATAACAAGATGTCCTCTGCCCAGGTGTGCTAGGCATAACATCACCTTATCGGGTCAAAGACCAATGTTATAACTCTTGGGAATATGTTCCAACCATCATATCTGACCGAGATTCAGATCTGATTGGTGTCAGGATAACTCAGACCCAGGATGCCTGAGAAGAAAGGTGCAACACAATTTGTAGAGATGACATTGTAAGATTCTCAGGAATTGAACTATGGAGGTGAGTTCCAAAGCAAGAGCTCATCATTAAATGAAGGAGAGGTGAGGAGGTGGCTAATTGACTCAGCGACAATTCATTGAGATTTCCAAAAGATGGATTTCCACACTTATGTGAACAAGGGGATAACATTTGTCGGATCAAATGACATAATGATGTATGCTAGAAAAAAACATACACAATTAAACATTGGCTGAAAGGTGCACCCGAAATGTGGGCTTAGGTAGCATGATCAATGTTAGAATGGTGATTCAATAACCAATGGTCTAAGAATGAAATGTCGACCATTATCTTCAAAGCAATAGGATTGCTAGAAGTTTTGAAGTCACACATCATAGTTCAATTGTCGGTTTTCCGGTTCGAAACAACACGGGGACAAAGGAATGAACGGATATGGCAAGAAGTATCACCTGTATCAAGATCTCTTAAAGAGGTGGTGAAATTCTCATGACTTTCTCGACATAAAAGATGGTAATACTTCCAAGGTAAAGAATAACAAATTCTAGGTAGCAATGATCTCAAGGTATAACACAGAACACGAACAAGTTTGTGTTGAATGGAAGGCAATAAACTGGTCGATGATAACACAAATCATCGAGGGGAAAGGATGGTATTTCTCATCAAGAATTTGATATATATCTTGGAAGAGCTCAGGATGTTCATGATGATCACGACATAGTTGTCGAGAGATTTCATGAAGATATAATCGCTCATCAGTGACATCAAGCAAAAGGAAGGATGGAGCAAAAAGTTACTGAAACCATGGATACGACACAAACTTGAAATCAAGCTGCTGCTTAAGGCAAAATGATATGCCAAGGAAGATCGACATAAGCTTAGCTCATCGTTGAAAATTGTACTCCGGAAAGAAGGACCAGGTAGCATAGTCAAAATTTAGCACGATAATGATATAGCCGATCGGGCTAGGAATGACTTGAAGGATTATTAAACTCATAAGCAATGAAAATTACTTAGCGTTAATGAATCGAATTACAGACTCGATTCACTATTGGTGTCCCTGAGTGTCTAACAACCTAGAACCCGGGGAAAAATTGGAATCAGTGAGAAATAATACTTGAAGAAGAACTCATAAGAAGTAATATGGTTCTGTGATTTTATCGAGATACCACGAGGTAATACTCGAAGTAGAACATAATAGGGGTTTGCAGAGGTGTATTGATCTGCAGAAGACAAGTACTTCAACTAGTCCGAGAAATGAAATCAAGGAGAAAATATGACTGGAACCATGATTGCAAAGGATCAATTCACAGATACCAAATGATATTATATCAAGGGAATAGTTAGTATTACAAGAAGCTTCCATGATAGGATATACATCGTGTCCATGGGCATGAACACAAAGTTCAAGGTCGACCCCACTTCTTCACTGTATAACCTTCCATTCACCTCTCGCTTTTCGAAAATGACATTAGTTGTCAAAAGTTTTACCTGGTGCAATACTAGATAATTATGACCCGTGAAATCTTTCGGGTTCACACAGAGTAAGGATGGCATAGGTTTAACCCATCGGGGCATCTTACGAACACATACCACCAACTTCAGGAGCGAATAACTCAAGCTCGGGAGCAGAGCATGGTTGACAAAAGCAGGGGATACAATTTACCAAAGGCATTATGCATCCGATGAAAGGCTCACAAGTTTAATGAATACGAAAGACGATGTCGGACAAAACTCCAACAAAGGATCTGGTGGTCCATAAGGGATCTGATGTGAGTATCGGTACTCAACCAGAGGAAGAAAGAATGCAAGGAGATCAGATTATAGAAACAACTGACTAACTCAAAGCTCAAATGCAAAGGAATTATGAATTCCAAGACAAGGGATCAGAAGCAATGCTCTGATTAGGGATGGATAAGTTGAATAGCCTTAGGGGTACAATCGATGGCAATTTGGTTGGTCGAGATCCAGCTCATGTTTAAAATGGCATCTGAGCTGGAAGGATGGATTCTAGGATCTGGTTGAGGATTGCGAGCATTCACAACATATTGAATCAGCGGACTATAAATGATGATGGCAAAGGATGCCAATAAGATTACCAGACTTATGAGATTATTCATAATGCAAGCAAGCAGGAATTTCAAGAGCAATAGGCTGTTGAGGATTTTTGGAAGAGCGAATGGATTTCGAAGACTTTTGTGAAACATGTGAACAACTGGGAATGAGCGGATACTCAATAAGTGCGAGGAATTATCCATAGGGGTATTCATGTGGCAAAGAACTGTAAGGCAATAGGCTTAAAGTATTTTCGGAACAATGGACAGAATTTCGGGGTATCTTGTAATATCAAGATCATCTGGGAATAAAAGTAAGAACGACAGGTGTATGTATTTATGCATAGGGACATATCGGTAGTACGGGATTGCAAAAGCGAAGGGCATAGAGTCTCGAGAGAACTACTGAGAGTATCTTCGAAATCCTTTGGTGCACCAAGGAAGCATCTGGAGCGAGGGGCTCTCCGGGAGGAAGTGGTACAAGAACCTAGAGTTAGAATTAGTAAATTCATTTAAACCCGAATAGAAGAGAGATTAGAGTCCCAGAGTATAGACGAGGAATAAAAGATCCGAATACCACCCAATGGCGACGTGGGCCCATGGGCGGCACAACCATGGTAGTAAAACAGTTTTCATCAACTAGACTCAACTTCGGCCAAGGAGTGTGGAAGGGGGATTCATACAGGCAGTCAGCTCTGATACCAACTTGTGACGCCCCCGATTTGACCGTACACTAATCATGCACGCAAATGTGTACGACCAAGATCAGGGACTCATGGGAAGATATCACCACACAACTCTAGACACAAATTAAAATCATACAAGCTTTGTATTACAAGCCAGGGGCCTCGAAGGCTCGAATACATAAGCTCGAAAGCACAAAAGTCAGCAGAAGCAACAATATCTGAGACCTCCTAACTACTCCTCGAAGCCGAACTCCACGTAGAATCATCCCCGGGATCCTCTAGCTCCTGGAATCCATCATATGATCACAATAACCGGGAAAAGGAAAAAAATAAGTAGGAAAGCCACCGTGAGTACTCATCCAAAGTACTCGCAAGCAAGGATCTACACTACATATGCTTTGTATCAATGAAATGGGTAGTATCTGTGGACTGAACTGCGAAATGCCAGAATAAGAGGGGTATAGCTAGTCCTATCGAAGACTGCGCTTCTGGCAGCCTCCATCTAGAAGCAGTAGAAGAGAGTAGATTGTAAGTTAGCCAAGTATCATCGCATAGCACAATCCTACCCGGCGATCCTCCCCTCGTCACCCTGTGAGAGAGCGATCACCGGGTTATATCTGGCACTTGGAAGGGTGTATTTTATTAAGTATCCGGTTCTAGTTGTCATAAGGTCAAGGTACAACTCCGGGTCGTCCTTTTACAGAGGGACACGGCTATTCAAATAGATAAACTTCCCTGCAGGGGTGCACCACATTTTCCAACACGCTCGATCCCCTTTGGCCGGACACACTTTCCTGGGTCATGCCCGGCCTCGGAAGATCAACACATTGCAGACCCACCTAGGCACAACAGAGAGGTCAGGACGTCGGTCTAAATCCTATGGTGCAGGGGTCTGGGCGCATCGCCCATTGCAGACCCGCATGTTGCGTGGGCGGCCGGAAGGAGACCTAGCCTCCCTAATACAAGAGCAGGCGTTCCAGTCCAATCCGGCGCGCCCGCTCAGTCATTGACGCCACAAAGGCTTCAGCTGATACCACGACGTCGAGTGCCCATAACTATCCCCGCGTAACTGGTTAGTATGTATAGGCCAGTGGCCAGACTCAGATCAAATACCAAGATCTCGTTAAGTGTGTTAATTGATGTAACCGTGGACGCCGACCAGGGCCAGGCCCACCTCTCTCACCTAGGTGGTCTCAACCTGCCCTGTCGCTCCGCCACAAAGTAGTAGTCGGGGGCCGTCGGGAACCCAGGCCCATCACTACTAGGATGGAACCACCTGCCCCTTCAGCCCCCACATCGGAATCACTTGCGGGTACTCTATGAGCCGACCCGACTTTAGTCACCACATGTATCACATATTATGTACATAAGTATATACCCATGATCACCTCCCAAGTGATCACGACCCGATAGTATAACATGGCAGGAGAATAAGAATGCAGGGCCATTGATGAAGTACTAGCAACCTATACTAAGCATGTAGGATTTCAGGTAAAGGTATCAACAATTGTAGCAACAATGACATGCTATGCAGCAGAATGGGATTAACCGAAAGCAGTAACATGCTACACTACTCTAATGCAAGCAGTAGAGAGGAGAATAGGCGATATCTGGTGATCAAGGGGGGGCTTGCCTGGTTGCTCTGGCAAGGACGGGTCGTCAACAATGTAGTCGAACTCAGTGGCATCAGCAATGGTCTCGGGGTCTACCGGATAATAAGAGGGGGAATAAATAGTAAATACGGAGCAAAAAAAGCATCACAAAACATAATGAGGTAATATGTGGTGCTAGGTATGCCCTAACGCGGTATTAGGTGATACCGGCGAAGGGGGGAAACATCCGGGAAAGTATTTTCGGTGTTTCGAGTTTTCGGATAGACGGGCCGGAGGGGGAAAGTTGCGTGTTCACTATGCTAGGGACGTGTGGCGGACAAACGGACTACGCATTCAGATTCGTCTCGTCGTTCTGAGCAACTTGCATGTAGAAAACAATTTCATCCGAGCTACGGTTTATTTTCTATGTTTTTCTAAAGTTTTAATCATTTTCTAAATTTATTTAATTATTTTAAATCAACATTATCCAGAATAGTGTATGATGACGTCATCATGATGTCAGCATGACGTCAGCAGTCAACAGGGGCGTTGACTGGGTCAAACTGATATGTGGGTCCCAACTGTCTTACTCGGCTTATCCTAATTAGGGCTTAACTAATCTAATTATTCTTTAATTAATTAACAATAGTTAATTAGGTTAACTAAACATAATTAATTAATTAATATTTTATTTATTATTATTTGAAAATCGTTTTTTTATAGAAACGTTCTGGGATTGGGCCCCGGCTGTCAATAGCCAAAGGGCCTTAACAGGAACGGGCAAGCGGGCGATGCGAGCGCTGCGGGCACAGCCGCAACGGGCGCAGCCCAGGAGAGCGCTGTGGGGCGCCGATGGCGATGGTGCCGGCCAGGCGGCTGGAGCGGCGGCCCGTGAGCAGCTGCGGAGGGGCGGAGCGGTTGGGGACGGCGCGCTCGGCAGCGGTCAGCACGACGCGTGCACGCGTGGTGAGTCAAAGGCCGTGACCGAGCGGGACGAGGGGAGCAGGGGGCCTGGGGGCAACAACGGGCAACAACGAGAGGCGAAGTGGGCGGCGAGGGGCGCCAAGGTCGCGACACACAGCAGCAGCGGGAAGGGACAGAGCATGCACGGCGCCACGGCGAGCGTCGGCGCGAGAGGCGGGCCATGCGGGCGGGGTGGCTGGCGAAAGTACCAGAAGGGGGAGCGGGGCGCGCGCGGTCATCGCAGGCGGCGCGGGTGCCAGCGCGCTCCGGTAGATCACGGGCGCGGCCGGGCGGAGCCGGCGCGACCAGGTGGAGACAGGTGCAGTGGCGGGGGAGGCCACGGCGGATCGAGCTCCAGGCGCGGGTGCGGGCGGCGAGCGTGCAGCGGGTGGTCGGGCGCGTGTGGGCACGCGCCAGGTCGAGGCCAGGCGAGCAGGGCGACGGGGCCGGGCGACGGTCAGGCATGCTTGAGTGGACGACGCCGATGACAGAGAACCGGGGAGAGAGGGAGGGACGCCGGAGCTCACGGCAGGGCCGTAGGGCCTTAGGCAGCAGGGCGTGGGGACGACGACGGGGACGAGGCGACGACGGAGAGGACGACGACGAGGTTTCCGGGCGGCGGCGGTGCTCCAGCAACGGCGGGGTCCAGTGGGATCGGAGGCGGTGACGGCGAGCGCCGACGATGGGGCTGGGGCATCGTGCATGAACTAGTTCGGGCAGAGGGGGTGCGAGTAGCGAGTGGAGTGGGGGTTTCACCCCGATCCAGATTGGATCGAGAGGGGAAGAGGGAGTGGCGACGTGTGGGGAAGTGGGGGTGTAGTAGTGGCTAGGGTTTCAGGGAAAGGGTGGGTTATATGCGCAGTTGGGCCGGGGGAAGGAGCTGGGCCGGCCTGGGGTTGGCATGGTGGCCAAACGGCCGGGGAGGGGGTTGGCTTCTTTTCTTTATTTGTTTTGTTTTTCATTTACCTTTTACCTTTTCTGTTTTCTTTCTAGTTTTATATATTTTGTTTTATAAAAATACCGAGCTAGCACCCAAATTAGTATCATTAATATAGGCCACTGCCAAACTTAGTTTGGACCCAAAGTAAATTAGTTTGATATTGTTATAATTTAAAAATCTATTAAATTATTATTTTAGCCACTGTTTTAACTAGTTTAGGGCATTTAACACTTTACAAAATTTTGGTTTTTCCACCATATTTACTTATGATTTATTTGACACATTTAGAACATTTTAGTTTTGACTTTTGAAAACTTTAACTGTTTTACTTGATTTTAAATTTGAAATTTGAATGGGATTTGAATCATCACAAGGTTAACAACGGTAACATGGTGACGTGGCATCATTATCGGAGGGTTACTGTAGCTTAACTATCCAGGTGTAACATCAACAGCTACCAAAATATGTGTATACCCATTAGAGGAAGGAAAATGTCCCATGTAATCAAATCCCCAAACATCAAATGGTTCAACAGCAAGTGAATAATTCATAGGCATTTCTTAACGCTTACCGATATTACTTATGCTTTGACATTCATCACAAGATAATACGAACTTATGGGCATCCTTGAAGAGAGTAGGCTAATAAAATCCAGACTGCAATACCTTGTGAGTAGTTCTATCTACAGCATGATGCCCTCCATAAGCTTCGGAGTGACATTTCCGTAGGATTTGTCGCTGTTCATGCTCAGGTACACAATGTCTAATAATACCATATACTCCTTCTTTATAAAGATGTGGGTGATCCCATCATAGAAGAATTTTTTTCTTTTGTTGGTATGTAAAGCTAGGTGGTAAATATTTAGCAACAATTGAATTAGCATAGTCAGCATACCAAGGAGTACTGTGAGCAACATTTATTGCAGCTAACTGCTCATCAGGAAAACTATCATCAATAGGTAGTGGGTCATCAAGCACATTTTCAAGCCTAGATAAATTATCAACTACTGGGTTCTCAGCTCCTTTTCTATCAATGATATGTAAATCAATTTCTTGTAACAAGAGAACCCATCTAATAAGTCTAGGTTTAGCATCTTTGTTTTCCATGAGATATTTAATAACAACATGGTCTGAGTGAACAGTTACTTTGGGATCAACAATATAAGGTCTAAACTTATCGCAAGCAAACACAACTGCTAAGAATTCTTTTTCAGTAGTAGCATAATTTCTTTGAGCAGTGTCTAGAGTTTTACTAGCATAATGAATTACATTAAGTTTCTTATCAACTCTTTGTCCTAGAACAGCAGCAACAGCATAATCACTAGCATCACACATAATTTCAAAAGGCAAGTTCTAGTTAGGTGGTTGAACAATAGGTGCAGAAATTAAGGCTTTCTTGAGTGTTTCAAAGGCTTCTAAATAATCATCATAAAAAATAAAGGGAATATCCTTTTGCAAGAGACTAGTGAGAGGCCTAGAAAAATTAGATAAGTCTTTGATAAATCTCCTATAGAAACCAACATGACCTAGGAAACTACAAATACCTTTTATATCTTTAGGACATGGCATTTTCTGAATTGCATCAACCTTAGCTTTGTCCACTTCAATACCTCTTTCAGAAATTTTATGACCCAAGATAATGCCTTCATTAACCATAAAGTGGCACTTCCCCCAATTCAAGACAAGATTTGTTTGTTCACATCTCAGCAAAACTCGATCAAGATTGCTTAAACAATCATCAAAAGACTTTCCGTAGACAGAAAAGCCATCCATGAAAACCTCAACAATCTTTTCATAAAAGTTAGAGAATATAGTAGTCATACATCTTTGGAAGGTAGCAGGTGCATTACATAAACCAAAAGGCATACGTCTATAAGCATAGGTTCCAAAGGGACAAGTAAAAGTGGTCTTTTCCTGATCAGGTTGAGAAACAGGTATTTGTGAAAGGCCAGAATATCCATCAAGGAAGAGTATGTGTGCTTAGATAATCTTTCAAGCATTTGATCAATAAAAGGCAAATGGTAATGATCTTTTCTAGTTGCTTTATTTAATTTTCTAAAATCTATTACCATTCTATAGCCTGTAACAATTCTTTGTGGAATAAGTCCATTCTTATCATTAGGAACAATAGTTATACCTCCTTTCTTAGGAACACAATGAACAAGACTTACCCATCTACTATCAGCTATAGGATAGATTATACCTGCTTCCAGAAGTTTTAATATTTATGTTCTTACCACTTCTTTCATCTTCGGATTTAACCGACGTTGGTGATCAATAACGAGTTTAGCACCAGGTTCCATATTAATTTTATGCTGACATAGAGTGGGACTAATGCCCTTTAAATCATCAAGAGTATATCCAACAGCAGCTCGGTGCTTCCTCAAAACTTTCAGTAGTCTTTCTTCTTCATGTTCTGAAAGGTTACCACTAATAATAACAGGATATATTTTCTTTTCATCAAGATAAGCATATTTCAAAGTGTCTGGCAATTGTTTTAATTCAAAGACATGATCACCTTTAGGTGGAGGAGGACCTCCTAGAGTTTCAATAGGCAAATTGTGTTTAAGCAGAGGACTTTGTTCAAAGAAAATTTTATCTATTTGATTTCTTTCATGCATATGTAAATCATTTTCATGGTCTAGCAAATATTGTTCTAAAGGATCAGTAGGTGGAACAGCAATAGAGGCAAGACCAATTAATTCGTCCTTACTAGGCAATTCTTTTTCATGAAGCTTTCTACTAAACTTGGAAAAATTAAATTCATGAGACTCATCACCAAAACTAACACCGACAGTTTGTTTCTCACAATCTATCTTAGCATTAATGGTGTTCAAGAAAGGTCTACCAAAGATAATGGGACAAAAGTCATCTTGTGGGGAACCAAGAATAAGAAAATCAGTAGGGTATTTTATTTTCCCACACAAGACATCAACATATCTAACGATCCCAATCGGTGAAATTGTGTCTCTATTAGCAAGTTTAATAGTAACATCTATATCTTCTATTTCTGCGGGTGCTATGTAATTCATAATTTCTTGATATAATTAAGGCGTAAGGAATAGCACTCACACTAGCACCTATGTCACAAAAACCGTGATAACAATGATCTCCTATTTTAACTGAGATGACGGGCATGCCAACAACAGGTCTATGGTTATCCTTTTTACCAGGTTTGGCAATTCTAGCAGCTTCTTCATAGAACTAAATAACATGCCATCCATATCTTCTTCTAAGAGGTCTTTAACCATAGCAATACTAGGTTCTACTTTAATTTTTTCATCAGGTTTAGGTGTTCTAATATAGCTTTTGTTAACCACAGCTAAAACTTTAGCATGTTCCTTTATCCTAATAGGTAAAGGTGGTTTCTCTGTATAAGCGACAGGAACAACTGGATCAACATTATAAAGTATAGTTTCTTCTTTAATTGGTACCGGTTATTTGGTTTCTTCTTTAATAGGTGGGTGATATTTAAACCACTTATCTTTAGGGAGTTCAGCATGAGTAGCAAATGATTCACAAAAGGAGGCTACTATCTCAGAGTCAAGTCCATATTTAGTGCTAAACTTTTGAAAAGCATCAGTATCCATAAAAGGTTTAACACAATCATACTTAAGTTTAATACCTGAATCTTTACCTTCGTTGAGTTCCCAATCTTCAGAATTGCATTTAATTCTTTCCAAAAGATCCCACCGAAATTCAATAGTATTATTTATAAAAGAACCAACACAAGAAGTATCAAGCATGGTTTGATCATTACGGGAAAGCCGAGCATAAAAATTCTGTATAATAATTTCTCTAAGAGCTCATGATTGGGGCATGAATATAACATTGACTTAAGCCTCCCCCAAGCTAGAGCGATTTTCTCCTTCACGAGGCCCAATATTATATATATGATTCCGATCACGATGAACTAGATGCATAGGATAATTTTTTGGTGAGAACTCCAATTTCAAACGATTCCAATTTCATGATCCAGTATCATCGCATAGACTATACCATGCCAATGCTTTTCCCTTCAAAGATAAAGGGAAAACCTTTTTCATCACTTCATTTCCGGGTAAACCTGCAAGCTTAAACAATCCACAAATTTGTTCCACATATATCAAGTGCATATCAGGATGTTCGGTTCCATCTCCAGCATTAGGATTAGCTAGCAGTTGTTCTACCATACCCAAAGGAATTTCATATTCAATATTTTTCAGTAGGTGCAGTAGGTTGAGGGGTAGCTAATTGTGGTTCCAGATGAGGTGAAGATACCTCGAACAAACCCCTCAAAGGATTGTTTTCCATAGTAACAAGTGACAACAAATTTCCAGAACACTATATAAATGTTTCCTTACCAAATTCCACTTACCAAAGGCGCTTCACTCCCGACAACGGCGCCAGAAAATAGCCTTGATGACCCACAAGTATAGGGGATCAATTGTAGCTCTTTTCGATAAGTAAGAGTGTCAAACCCAATGAAGAGCAGAAGGAAATGACAAGTGGTTTTTCAGCAAGGTAATGTCTACAAGTGCTAAAATTGTAAGTAGCTGAGAAATTTGATAGCAAGATAATTTGTAACGAGAAATTAACAATAGTAGTAACAAAAGTGCAGCAAGGTAGCCCAATCCTTTTGAGGCAAAGGACAGGCCAAAACGGTCTCTTATGATAAGCAAAGCGTTCTTGAGGGTACACGGGAGTTTCATCTAGTCACTTTCATCATGTTGGTTTGCTTTGTGTTCGGTACTTTGATAATTTGATATGTGGGTGGACCGGTGCTTAGGTGTTGTTCTTACTTGAACAAACCTCCTACTTATGATTAACCCTCCCGCGAGCATCCGCAACTATGAGAAAAAGTACCAAGAATAAATCCTAACCATAGCATTAAACTTTTGGATCCAAGCGCCCCCTTACGGAATAGCGCATAAAATGGGGTTTAAGCTTCTGTCACTCTCTCAACCCATCATATAATTGCTACTCCACAATGCATTCCCTTAGACCCAAATATGGTGAAGTGTCATCTAGTCGACCGATACGTCCATTTTGCATCATGCTTTTATATCGATATTTATTGCATTATGGGATGTTATTACACATCATGTCACAATACTTATGCCTATTCTCTCTTACTTTACAAGGTTTGCACGAAGAGGGAGAAGGCTGACAGCTGGAATTCTGGGCTGGAAAAGGAGCAAATATTAGACACCTATTCTGCACAACTCCAAAAGTCCTGAAACTCCAGGTAAGTCAGTTTTAGAATATATAAAAAATATTGGGCGAAGAAAGCACCAGAGGGGGGCCACCCACCATCCACGAGGGTGGGGGCGCGCCCCCTATCTCGTGGGCCCCCTGGTAGGCCTCCGGTGCCCATCTTTGCCTATGTGAAGTCTTTCGCCCTGGAAAAAATCATAAGCAAGCTCTCGGGACGAAACTCCGCCACCACGAGGCGGAACCTTGGCGGAACCAATCTAGGGCTCTGGCGGAGCTGTTCTGCCGGGGAAGCATCCCTCCGGGTGGGGGGAATCATCACCATCATCATCACCATCGATCCTCTCATCGGGAGGGGGTCAATCTCCATCAAAATCTTCACCAGCACCATCTCATCTCAAACCCTAGTTCACCTCTTGTATCCAATCTTTGTCTCAAAACCTCAGATTGGTGCCTGTGGGTTGCTAGTAGTGTTGATTACTCCTTGTAGTTGATGCTAGTGTTGGAAATATGCCCTAGAGGAAATAATAAAAGCATTATTATTATATTTCCTTATTCATGATAATTGTCTTTATTCATGCTATAATTGTGTTATCCGGAAATCGTACATGTGTGAATAATAGACACCAACATGTCCCTAGTAAGCCTCTAGGTAACTAGCTCGTTGATCAACAGATAGTCATGGTTTCCTGACTATGGACATTGGATGTCATTGATAATGAGATCACATCATTAGGAGAATGATGTGATGGACAAGACCCAATCCTAAACATAGCATAAGATCGTATAGTTCGTTTGCTAGAGTTTTTCCAATGTCAAGTATCTTTTCCTTAGACCATGAGATCGTGTAACTCCCGGATACCGTAGGAGTGCTTTGGGTGTACCAAACGTCACAACGTAACTGGGTGACTATAAAGGTATAGTACGGGTATCTCCGAAAGTGTCTGTTGGGTTGACACGGATCAAGACTGGGATTTGTCACTCCGTATGACGGAGAGGTATCACTGGGCCCACTCGGTAATGCATCATCATAATGAGCTCAAAGTGACCAAGTGTCTGGTCATGGGATCATGCATTACGGTACGAGTAAAGTGACTTGCCGGTAACGAGATTGAACGAGGTATTAGGATACCGACGATCGAATCTCGGGCAAGTAACATACCGATTGACAAAGGGAATTGTATACGGGATTGATTGAATCCTCGACATCGTGGTTCATCTGATGAGATCATCGAGGAGCATGTGGGAGCCAACATGGGTATCCAGATCCTGCTGTTGGTTATTGACCGGAGAGCGATCTCGGTCATGTCTACATGTCTCCCGAACCCGTAGGGTCTACACACTTAAGGTTCAGTGACGCTAGGGTTGTAGGGATATGTATATGCAGTAACCCGAATGTTGTTCGGAGTCCCGGATGAGATCCCGGACGTCACGAGGAGTTCCGGAATGGTCCGGAGGTAAAGAATTATATATAGGAAGTGCTATTTTGGGCATCGGGACAAGTTTCGGGGTCACCGGTATTGTACCGGGACCACCGGAAGGGTCCCGGGGGTCCACCGGGTGGGGCCACCTGCCCCGGGGGCCACATGGGCTGTAGGGGGTGTGCCTTGGCCTATATGGGCCAAGGGCACCAGCCCCAAGAGGCCCATGCGCCTAGGGTTCAAGAGGGGAAGAGTCCCGAAGGGGGAAGGCACCTCCTAGGTGCCTTGGGGAGGAGGGATTCCTCCCTTGGTCGCCGCCCCCTAGGAGATTGGATCTCCTAGGGCCGGTGCCCCCCCTTGGCCCTCCTATATATAGTGGGGAGATGGAGGACTTCTTACCCCACGCCTTTGGTGCCTCCCTCTCCCTCTCCAACACATCCTCCTCCTCCATAGTGCTTGGCGAAGCCCTGTCGGAGTACTGCAGCTCCACTACCACCACGCCGTCGTGCTGCTGCTGGAGCAATCTTCCTCAACCTCTCCTTCCTCCTTGCTGGATCAAGAAGAAGGAGACGTCACGCTGACCGTACGTGTGTTGAACGTGGAGGTGCCGTCCGTTCGGTGCAAGGATCTCCGGTGATTTGGATCACGTCGAGTACGCCTTCCTCATCCCCGTTCTTTGAACGCTTCCGCGCGTGATCTACAAAGGTATGTAGAAGCAATCCGATCACTTGTTGCTAGATGAACTCATAGATGGATCTTGGTGAAACCGTAGGAATTTTTTTTGTTTTCTGCAACGTTCCCCAACAGTGGCATCATGAGCTAGGTCTATGCGTAGTTCTCTTTGCACGAGTAGAACACAATTTGTTGTGGGCGTAGATGTTGCCAACTTTCTTGCCGCTACTAGTCTTATCTTGCTTCAGCGGTATTGTGGGATGAAGCGGCCCGGACCAACCTTACACGTACGCTTACGTGAGACCGGTTCCACCGACTAACATGCACAAGTTGCATAAGGTGGCTGGCGGGTGTCTGTCTCTCCCACTTTAGTTGGAGCGGATTCGATGAAAAGGGTCCTTATGAAGGGTAAATAGAAGTTGACAAATCACGTTGTGGCTTTCACGTAGGTAAGAAAACGTTCTTGCTAGAACCCTACTTCAGCCACGTAAAACTTGCAACAACAATTAGAGGACGTCTAACTTGTTTTTGCAGCAAGTGCTTTGTGATATGATATGGCCAAAGTTGTGATGAATGATGAATGATATATATGTGATGTATGAGATGTTCATGCTATTGTAATAGGAATCACGACTTGCATGTCGATGAGTATGACAACCAGCAGGAGCCATAGGAGTTGTCTTTATTTTTGTATGACCTGCGTGTCATTGAGAAACGCCATGTAAATTACTTTACTTTATTGCTAAACGCGTTAGCCATAGTAGTAGAAGTAATAGTTGGCGAGCAACTTCATGGAGACACGATGATGGAGATCATGATGATGGAGATCATGGTGTCATGCCGGTGACAAGATGATCATGGAGCCCCAAGATGGAGATCAAAGGAGCTATGTGATATTGGCCATATCATGTCACTATTATTATTTGATTGCATGTGATGTTTATCATGTTTTGTATCTTGTTTACTTAGAATGACGGTAGTAAATAAGATGATCCCTCATAATAATTTCAAGAAAGTGTTTCCCCTAACTGTGCACCGTTGCGACAGTACGTTGTTTCAAAGCACCACGTGATGATCGGGTGTTAGATTCTAACGTTCACATACAACGGGTGTAAGACAGATTTACACATGCAAACACTTAGGTTGAATTGACGAGCCTAGCATGTACAGACATGGCCTCGGAACACAGACGACTGAAAGGTCGAGCATGAGTCGTATAGAAGATACGATCAACATGAAGATGTTCACCAATGTTGACTAGTCCGTCTCACGTGATGATCGGACACGGCCCAGTCAACTCGGATCATGTTATACTTAGATAACTGGAGGGATGTCTATCTAAGTGGGAGTTCATTGAATAATTTGATTAGATGAACTTAATTATCATGAACTTAGTCTAAAATCTTTACAATATGTCTTGTAGATCAAATGGCCAACGTAGTCCTCAACTTCAACGCGTTCCTAGAGAAAACCAAGCTGAAAGACGATGGCAGCAACTATACGGACTGGGTCCGGAACCTGAGGATCATCCTCATAGCTGCCAAGAAAGATTATGTCCTACAAGCACCGCTAGGTGACGCACCTGTCCCACAGAACCAAGACGTTATGAACGCTTGGCAGACACGTGTTGATGACTACTCCCTCGTTCAGTGCGGCATGCTTTACAGCTTAGAGCCAGGGCTCCAAAAGCGTTTTGAGAGACATGGAGCATATGAGATGTTCGAAGAGCTGAAAATGGTTTTTCAAGCTCATGCCCGGGTCGAGAGATATGAAGTCTCCGGCAAATTCTTCAGCTGTAAGATGGAGGAAAACAGTTATGTCAGTGAGCACATACTCACTACGTCTGGGTTACATAACCGCTTGACTCAGCTGGGAGTTAATCTCCCGGATGACGCGGTCATTGACAGAATCCTCCAGTCGCTTCCACCGAGCTACAAGAGCATTGTGATGAACTTCAATATGCAGGGGATGGAAAAGACCATTCCCGAATTATTTGCAATGCTGAAATCAGCAGAGGTAGAAGTCAAAAAGGAACATCAAGTGTTGATGGTGAATAAAACCACTAAGTTCAAGAAAGGCAAGGGTAAGAAGAACTTCAAGAAGGACAGCAAGGGAGTTGCCGCGCCCGGTAAGCAAGCTGCCGGGAAGAAGCCAAAGAATGGACCCAAGCCCGAGACTGAGTGCTTTTATTGCAAGGGAAGTGGTCACTGGAAGCGGAACTGCCCCAAGTACTTAGCGGACAAGAAGGCCGGCAAAATGAAAGGTATATGTGGTATACATGTAATTGATGTGTACCTTAACAGTATTCGTAGTAGCTCCTGCGTATTTGATACCGGTGCGGTTGCTCACATTTGTAACTCAAAACAGGAGCTGCGGAATAAGCGGAGACTGGCGAAGGACGAGGTGACGACGCGAGTCGGGAATGGTTCCAAGGTCAATGTGATCGCCATCGGCACGCTACCTCTACATTTACCTTCGGGATTAGTTTTGAACCTTAATAATTGTTATTTAGTGCCAGCTTTGAGCATGAACATTGTATCAGGATCTCGTTTAATTTGAGATGGCTACTCATTTAAATCCGAGAATAATGGTTGTTCTATTTATATGAGAGATATGTTTTATGGTCATGCTCCGATGGTGAATGTTTTATTCTTAATGAATCTCGAGCGTAATACTACACATGTTCATAGTGTGAGTACCAAAAGATGTAAGATTGATAATGATAGTCCCACATACTTGTGGCACTGCCGCCTTGGTCACATAGGTGTCAAACGCATGAAGAAGCTCCATGCTGATGGACTTTTAGAGTCTCTTGATTACGAATCATTTGACACATGCGAACCATGCCTCATGGGTAAAATGACCAAGACTCCGTTCTCAGGAACAATGGAGCGAGCAACCAACTTATTGGAAATCATACATACTGATGTGTGCGGTCCAATGAGTGTTGAGGCTCGCGGTGGCTATCGTTATGTTCTCACCCTCACTGATGACTTGAGTAGATATGGGTATGTCTACTTAATGAAACACAAGTCTGAAACCTTTGAAAAGTTCAAGGAATTTCAGAGTGAGGTTGAGAATCAACGTGATAGGAAAATCAAGTTCCTGCGATCAGATCGCGGAGGAGAATACTTGAGTCACGAGTTTGGCACGCACTTAAGAAAATGTGGAATAGTTTCACAACTCACGCCGCCTGGAACACCTCAGCGTAATGGTGTGTCCGAACATCGTAATCGCACTCTATTAGATATGGTGCGATCTATGATGTCTCTTGCCGATTTACTGCTTTCTTTTTGGGGCTATGCTTTAGAGACTGCCGCATTCACTTTAAATAGGGCTCCATCAAAATCCGTTGAGACGACACCGTATGAATTATGGTTTGGGAAGAAACCTAAGCTGTCATTTCTAAAAGTTTGGGGATGCGATGCTTATGTCAAGAAACTTCAACCTGAAAAGCTCGAACCCAAGTCGGAAAAATGCGTCTTCATAGGATACCCTAAAGAAACTATTGGGTATACCTTCTACCTCAGATCCGAAGGCAAGATCTTTGTTGCCAAGAATGGATCCTTTCTAGAGAAGGAGTTTCTCTCGAAAGAAGTAAGTGGGAGGAAAGTAGAACTTGATGAAGTATTACCTCTTGAACCGGAAAATGGCGCAACTCAAGAAAATGTTCCTGAGGTGCCTGCACCGACTAGAAAGGAAGTTAATGATGATGATCAAGATACTTCTGATCAAGCTCCTACTGAAATTCGAAGGTCCACAAGGACACGTTCCGCACCAGAGTGGTACGGCAACCCTGTCTTGGAAATCATGTTGTTAGACAACGGTGAACCTTCGAACTATGAAGAAGCGATGGCGGGCCTGGATTCCGACAAATGGCTGGAAGCCATGAAATCCGATATAGGATCCATGTATGAAAACGAAGTATGGACTTTGACTGACTTGCCCGTAGAGCGGCGAGCCATAGAAAATAAATGGATCTTTAAGAAGAAGACAGACGCGGATGGTAATGTGACCATCTATAAAGCTCGGCTTGTCGCTAAGGGTTATCGACAAGTTCAAGGGGTTGACTACGATGAGACTTTCTCACCGGTAGCGAAGCTAAAGTCCATCCGAATCATGTTAGCAATTGCCGCATTCTATGATTATGAAATATGGAAAATGGACGTCAAAACGGCATTCCTTAATGGTTTCCTTAAGGGAGAATTGTATATGATGCAGCCGGAAGGTTTTGTCGATCCTAAGAATGCTGACAAGGTGTGCAAGGTCCAACGCTCGATTTATGGGCTGGTGCAAGCATCTCGGAGTTGGAACATTCGCTTTGATGAGATGATCAAAGCGTTTGGGTTTACGCAGACTTATGGAGAAGCCTGCGTTTACAAGAAAGTGAGTGGGAGCTCTGTAGCATTTCTCATATTATATGTAGATGACATACTTTTGATGGGAAATGATATAGAACTCTTGGACATCATTAAGGCCTACTTGAATAAGAGTTTTTCAATGAAGGACCTTGGAGAAGCTGCATATATATTAGGCATCAAGATCTATAGAGATAGATCAAGACGCCTCATAGGTCTTTCACAAAGCACCTACCTTGATAAGATATTGAAGAAGTTCAACATGGATCAGTCTAAGAAGGGGTTCTTGCCTGTGTTGCAAGGTGTGAAATTGAGCTCGGCTCAATGTCCGACCACGGCAGAAGATATAGAAGAGATGAGTGTCATCCCCTATGCCTCAGCCATAGGTTCTATTATGTATGCCATGCTATGTACCAGACCTGATGTAAACCTTGCCGTAAGTTTGGTAGGAAGGTACCAAAGTAATCCCGGCAAGGAACACTGGACAGCGGTCAAGAATATCCTGAAGTACCTGAAAAGGACTAAGGAAATGTTTCTCGTTTATGGAGGTGATGAAGAGCTCGTCGTAAAGGGTTACGTCGACGCTAGCTTCGACACAGATCTGGATGACTCTAAGTCACAAACCGGATACGTGTATATTTTGAATGGTGGGGCAGTAAGCTGGTGCAGTTGCAAGCAGAGCGTCGTGGCGGGATCTACATGTGAAGCGGAGTACATGGCAGCCTCGGAGGCAGCACATGAAGCAATTTGGGTGAAGGAGTTCATCACCGACCTAGGAGTCATACCCAATGCGTCGGGGCCAATCAAACTCTTCTGTGACAACACTGGAGCTATTGCACTTGCCAAGGAGCCCAGGTTTCACAAGAAGACCAGGCACATCAAACGTCGCTTCAACTCCATTCGTGAAAATGTTCAAGATGGAGACATAGATATTTGTAAAGTACATACGGACCTGAATGTAGCAGATCCGTTGACTAAACCTCTCCCTAGAGCAAAACATGATCAACACCAGAATTCCATGGGTGTTCGATTCATCACAATGTAACTAGATTATTGACTCTACTGCAAGTGGGAGACTGTTGGAAATATGCCCTAGAGGCAATAATAAAAGCATTATTATTATATTTCCTTATTCATGATAATTGTCTTTATTCATGCTATAATTGTGTTATCCGGAAATCGTAATACATGTGTGAATAATAGACACCAACATGTCCCTAGTAAGCCTCTAGGTAACTAGCTCGTTGATCAACAGATAGTCATGGTTTCCTGACTATGGACATTGGATGTCATTGATAACGAGATCACATCATTAGGAGAATGATGTGATGGACAAGACCCAATCCTAAACATAGCATAAGATCGTATAGTTCGTTTGCTAGAGTTTTTCCAATGTCAAGTATGTTTTCCTTAGACCATGAGATCGTGTAACTCCCGGATACCGTAGGAGTGCTTTGGGTGTACCAAACGTCACAACGTAACTGGGTGACTATAAAGGTATAGTACGGGTATCTCCGAAAGTGTCTGTTGGGTTTACACGGATCAAGACTGGGATTTGTCACTCCGTATGACGGAGAGGTATCACTAGGCCCACTCGGTAATGCATCATCATAATGAGCTCAAAGTGACCAAGTGTCTGTTCACGGGATCATGCATTACGGTACGAGTAAAGTGACTTTCCGGTAACGAGATTGAACGAGGTATAGGGATACCGACGATCGAATCTCGGGCAAGTAACATACCGATTGACAAAGGGAATTGTATACGGGATTGATTGAATCCTCGA